>NC_057808.1:367644624-367656411 GCF_018294505.1 Triticum aestivum | reverse complement strand
CACCTGGGACCTAACCCCCAACTAGACAACAAAGGCGATCCCTTACTCCCTTACAACCATCAACATTCATGATCTCCGCTCAAAGCCCACAAGCGAGTCTCCAGGAGAGAATCAAAATAGGGACAATTGCATTTTTACCCCTAGTTGGTTCCTACCCACGGGTTTTGCCCTTACTTTTTGAGCTTGCTCAGTTTTGCCCTTAGTTTTTCCGTCGAGGTCCCTCGAATGCCCTTTGACCGTTTGACCAAAACTTTGAAAATTCATAACTAATTCATATGAACTCAGAAAAATGCAAATAAGATATCAAAATGTTCAGATAAACATTACTTTTGTGTGCATACCATTTGCATTCAGGACAAAAGTACCCTTTAAACTACCTGAGGTAATTAATGTTATTAACATTATTAAAAATAAAAAGGTATAAACAATATTTTTTTCATGGATAAAAATTACATACAAATGTAAGTGATGTTTTCTGAACATCCAGATATCTTATTTGCATTTTTTCTGAGTTCGTATCATCTCGTTAAGAATGTTCTAACGACTTTGACCATTATTTGGAAACTTCATAACAAGTTGATACGAACTCAGAAAAATGTAAATAAGATATCAGGATGTTCAGAAACATCACCTACATTTGCATGTAATTTTTATTCATGAAAAATATTGTTTATACCTTTTTATTTTTAATAATGTTAATAACATTAATTAACTTAGGTAGTTGAAAGGGTGCGTTTGTCCTGAATGCAAATGATATGCACATAAAGGTAATGTTTATCTAAACATTTTTATATCTTATTTGCATTTTTCTGAGTTCATATGAATTAGTTATGAATTTTTAAAATTTTGGTCAAACGGTCAAAGGGCATTCGAGGGACCTCGACAGAAAAAGTAAGGGCAAAACTGAGCAAGCTCGAAAAGTAAGGGCAAAACCCGTGGGTAGGAACCAACTAGGGGTAAAAATGTAATTGTCCCATCAAAATAACATCTACCACTATGATAGGGAAAGGTTCCATGAGAAAGTTGCGGCAACAAACATGCAAACTAAGGAAACATGCATAAATAAACATCTTCAGATTGGTGCCATGTAGAAAGCCTTGGAGATCAGCCTGCCATGATCCTGTCGGCTCCAACTCTCCACCCATGCGCCGCTTTGAAGACTTCCCCTGCTACCCGTTCAACCTACCTTGCGCCCGCCGTCATTCACCTTATTTTTTCTTGATTTGTCTGCAAGATATTCCATTCATGTAACCATTTTAGAATCATATTCACTAGAACACAGGGATCGGTGACCCTGTTGTTATAAAACGGCCCTATTTCTAAACTTTCATAAAGTCCAAAAGATAGTAGAAATTCCAACCACCACTAAATCTCTGTCGTTCTTATTGATTTTTTTCACCTAAGAATTGAACAAATCATGAATAGTATCAGGTATATCAAACATGTCAAAAACACATTTCATAATATCCCATAACAATTTCGCAATAGAACAATGGAAACACGGGTGATTAACAATTTCTTCTCTCCCACAAAAAGAACACTTACTATCACCAGCCCACCCCCTATGCAACAAATTGTCTTTGATAAGAATGCAATTTCTTAGAGCCAAGCACATAAAAACTTTGACTCGTGGAGGCATTTTAACTCCCCACAAAAAAATTATGTGGGTATTTAGAGCCAGTTTGAATCGGAAATCTATAATAAGATTTCACTGTGTACACCCCATTGCCAGTCAAAGTCCACTTAATCACATCTTTTTGTTCATTCAAAACCACAGAAGCACAAACTTCTTTAATGTGATCCCATAGCTCCAATAACTCACCATACAATGTTCTTCTAAAACTAAGATTATTCAAACCTTTACCAAACATCTCTGCCACAAATTTATTTTAATCAGAACAGACATTATAGAGCCTAGGAAAACTGTCTTTAAGAGATTTTTGGCCCAACCCACCAATCCTCTCTGACATTTTCCCCACACCCAACTATAAATTTGCACAACCTGTTTTTTAGGGACAAAATTGCCGCTTTATTTAACTTACGAGGTTCGGAATCTCATCCGACAAAACAGAAAGAACGAAGTTCGGGGGAGCCCCCAACCAAACCTTACAAAGTTCATCACCCACACCTACTCTAGCTAGCTTATGCGCGGCAACATTTGCTGATCATCTAACTCAAGACACCTTATAATCCACAAAGGACCTCAACAAGGCTTCGATCTCCTCCACCAGCGGCCCGGACGCCGAGAGCTCCCTTGAGTGTTTCTTCAACATATGCACCACTCCCTGAGAGTCTAACTCCACATGCACTCGTGGCTCGTTGATTTCATTTGCTACCTCCAGAGCCCGCTTACATGCCAAGAGCTCAGCCACCTCGGGATCAACCACAACAGAGAAATAGTGACACATACCTACTCTGAACGCTCCCATATGGTCCCTAAGCACAGCCCCACCACCAGCCTTGTCCCCCATTTTTGAAGTTGCGCCGTCGGAGTTCACCTTGATCCACCCCTCGTCCGGCGGCTCCCACTTCTGGTGCTGCTGCTGTGCTGGAACATTACCTGAAGTGGGGTGTGCCAGCATCCACTCCTCCATCTGCCGCAAGACTGAAGCCAATATTTCATGTGGTGGCTTGATCATCTTCCCTTCTCTCGCGTCGTTCCTAGCCAGCCACAGGCTGTACAGCGCCTGCACCGTCGCTTGTTTTGCTTCATCAGATGCTTCCGCTAGCCACTGCAGTAGCCAACGTGCTACTTCTCTCCGGGAGTCCAACTGGCATGGTGGGTGTTAGGGGAACGTAGTGGAAATTCAAAATTTTCTACGCATCACCAAGATCAATCTATGGAGTAATCTAGCAACGAGGGGAAGGGGAGTGCATCTACATACCCTTGTAGATCGCGATGCGGAAGCGTTGCAAGAACGCGGATGAAGGAGTCGTACTCGTAGCGATTCAGATCGCGGTTGATTCCGATCTAAGCACCGAAGAACGGTGCCTCCGCGTTCAACACACGTGCAGCCCGGTGACGTCTCCCACGCCTTGATCCAGCAAGGAGAGAGGGAGAGGTTGGGGAAGACTCCGTCCAGCAGCAGCACGACGGCGTGGTGGTGGTGGAGGAGCGTGGCAATCCTGCAGGGCTTCGCCAAGCACCGCGGGAGAGGAGGAGGAAGAGGGGTAGGGCTGCGCCATGAGAGAGAGGTTCTCGTCGTGTATGGCAGCCCCAAATACCTCAAGTATATATAGGGGAAGGGGAGGGGCTGCGCCCCCATCTAGGGTTCCCTCCCCAGGGGTGGCGGCAGCCCCCAAACCCATCTAGGGTGCGGCCAAGGGGAGGAGAGGGGGGGCGCCACTAGGGTGGGCCTTAAGGCCCATCAGGACCTAGGGTTTGCCCCCTCCCACTCTCCCATGCGCCTTGGGCCTTGGTGGGGGGCGCACCAGCCCACCTGGGGCTGGTCCCCTCCCACACTTGGCCCACGCAGCCTTCTGGGGCTGGTGGCCCCACTTGGTGGACCCCCGGGACCCTCCCGGTGGTCCCGGTACATTACCGATATCACCCGAAACCTTTCCGGTGACCAAAACAGGACTTCCCATATATAAATCTTTACCTCCGGACCATTCCGGAACTCCTCGTGACATCCGGGATCTCATCCGGGACTCCGAACAACATTCGGTAACCACGTACATCTATTCCCTATAACCCTAGCGTCATCGAACCTTAAGCGTGTAGACCCTACGGGTTCGGGAACCATGCAGACATGACCGAGACGTTCTCCGGTCAATAACCAACAGCGGGATCTGGATACCCATGTTGGCTCCCACATGTTCCATGATGATCTCATCGGATGAACCACGATGTCGGGGATTCAATCAATCCCGTATGCAATTCCCTTTGTCTATCGGTATGTTACTTGCCCGAGATTCGATCGTCGGTATCCCGATACCTTGTTCAATCTCGTCACCGGCAAGTCTCTTTACTCGTTCCGTAACTCACATCATCCCGTGATCAACTCCTTGGTCACATTGTGCACATTATGATGATGTCCTACCGAGTGGGCCCAGAGATACCTCTCCGTTTACACGGAGTGACAAATCCCAGTCTCGATCCGTGCCAACCCAACAGACACTTTCGGAGATACCTGTAGTGCACCTTTATAGCCACCCAGTTACGTTGTGACGTTTGGTACACCCAAAGCATTCCTACGGTATCCGGGAGTTGCACAATCTCATGGTCTAAGGAAATGATACTTGACATTAGAAAAGCTCTTAGCATACGAACTACACGATCTTGTGCTAGGCTTAGGATTGGGTCTTGTCCATCACATCATTCTCCTAATGATGTGATCCCGTTATCAACGACATCCAATGTCCATGGTCAGGAAACCGTAACCATCTATTGATCAACGAGCTAGTCAACTAGAGGCTTACTAGGGACATGGTGTTGTCTATGTATCCACACATGTATCTGAGTTTCCTATCAATACAATTCTAGCATGGATAATAAACGATTATCATGAACTAGGAAATATAATAATAACCAATTTATTATTGCCTCTAGGGCATATTTCCAACAGTCTCCCACTTGCACTAGAGTCAATAATCTAGTTCACATCACCATGTGATTAACACTCACAGGTCACATCACCATGTGACCAACATCCAAAGAGTTTACTAGAGTCAACAATCTAGTTCACATCACTATGTGATTAACACTCAATGAGTTCTGGTTTGATCATGTTATGCTTGTGAGAGAGGTTATTAGTCAACGGGTCTGAACCTTTCAGATCCGTGTGTGCTTTACGAATATCTATGTCATCTTGTGGATGCTACCACACGTTATTTGGAGCCATTTCAAATAACTGCTCTACTATACGAATCCGGTTTACTACTCAGAGTCATCCGGATTAGTGTCAAAGTTCGCATCGACGTAACCCTTTACGACGAACTCCTTTTCACCTCCATAATCAAGAAAATTCCTTAGTCCACTAGATACTAAGGATAAGTTCGACCGTTGTCATGTGATCCATTCCCGGATCACTATTGTACCCCTTGACCAACTCATGGCAAGGCACACTTCATGTGCGGTACACAGCATAGCATACTGTAGAGCCTACGTCTAAAGCATAGGGGACGACCTTCGTCCTTTCTCTCTCTTCTGCTGTGGTCAGGTCTTGAGTCTTACTCAATACTCACACCTTGTAACACAGCCAAGAACTCCTTCCTTGCTGATCTATTTTGAACTCTTTCAAAATCATGTCAAGGTGTGCGTTCTTTGAAAGTATCATCAGGCGTCTTGATCTATCTCTATAGATCTTGATGCCCAATATCTAAGCAGCTTTATCTAGGTCTTCCTTTGAAAAAACTCCTTTCAAACAACCCTTTATGCTTTCCAGAAATTTTACATCATTTCGGATCAACAATATGTCATTCACATATACTTATCAGAAATGTTGTAGCGCTCCCACTCACTTTATTGTAAATACAAGTTTCTAACAAACTTTGTATAAACCCAAAAACTTTGATCATCTCATCAAAGCATACATTCCAACTCCGAGATGCTTATTCCAGTCCTTAGAAGGATTGCTGGAGCTTTGCATACTTGTTAGCATCTTTCAGGATTGACAAAAACCTTCTGGTTGTATCACATACAACCTTTCCTTACGAAAACTGGTAAGGAAACTTGTTTTTGACATCCATCTGCCAGATTTCATAAATGCAGCTAATGCTAACATGATTCCGACGGACTTAAGCATCGCTACGGATGAGAAAATCTCATCGTAGTCAACTCCTTGAACTTGTGAAAATACTCTTTGCCACAAGTCGAGCTTCATAGACGGTCACCTTACCGTCCACGTCTGTCTTCTTCTTAAAGATCCATTTATCTCAATGGCTTGCCGATCATCGGGCAAGTTCACCAAAGTCCATGCTTTGTTCTGATACATGGATCCTATCTCGGATTTCATGGCTTCTAACCATTTGTCGGAATATGGGCCCACCATCGCTTCTCCATAGCTCGTAGGTTCATTGTTGTCTAGCAACATGACTTCCAAGACAGGATTACGTACCACTCTGAAGTAGTACGCATCCTTATCGACCTACGAGGTTTGGTAGTGACTTGATCCGAAGTTTCATGATCACTATCATAAGCTTCCACTTCAATTGGTGTAGGTGCCACAGGAACAACTTCCTGTGCCCTGCTACACACTAGTTGAAGTTATGGTTCAATAACCTCATCAAGTCTCCACCGTCCTCCCAATCAATTCTTTCGAGATAAACTTTTTTCTCGAGAAAGGACCTGTTTACTTCCAGATCTGAAACAGGAGGTATTCCCAACTGTTTTGGGTATTCTATGAAGATGCATTTATCCGCTTTGGGTTCGAGCTTATCAGCCTGAAACTTTTTCACATAAGCGTCGCAGCCCTAGACTTTTAAGAAACGACAGCTTAGGTTTCTCTAAACCATAGTTCATACGGTGTCGTCTCAACGGAATTGCGTGGTGCCCTATTTAAAGTGAATGCGGTTGTCTCTAATGCCTAACCCATAAACCATAGTGGTAATTCGATAAGAGACATCATGGTATGCACCATATCCAATAGGGTGCAGTTATGATGTTCGGACACACCATCACACTGTGGTGTTCCAGGCGGTATTAATTGTGAAACACTTTCCACAATGTCTTAATTGTGTGCCAAACTCGTAACTCAGATATCTCTATGATCATATCATAGATATTTTATCCTCTTGTCACGACGATCTTCAACTTCACTCTGAAATTACTTGAACCTGTCAATAATTCAGACTTGTGTTTCATCAAGTAAATATTCTCAGCATCTACTCAAATCATCTGTGAAGTAAGAACATATCGATATCCACTGCGTGCCTCAACACTCATTGGACTGCACACATCAAATGTGTTACTTCCAACAAGTTGCTCTCTTGTTCCATCTTACTGAAAACGAGGCCTTTCAGTCATCTTGCCCATATGGTATGATTTGCATGTCTCAAGTGATTCAAAATCAAGTGAGTCCAAACGATCCATCTGCATGGAGTTTCTTCACGCATATATATACCAATAGACATGGTTCGCATGTCTCAATCCTTTCAAAAACGAGTGAGTCCAAAGATCCATCTACATGGAGCTTCTTCATGCGTTTTATCCCAATATGACTCGAATAGCAGTGCCACAAGTATGTGGTACTATCATTACTTTTGGCATGAACATGTGTATCACTACGATCGAGATTCAATAAACCATTTATTTTAGGTGCAAGACCATTGAAGGTATTATTCAAATAAAAAGAGTAACCATTATTCTTCTTAAATGAACAACACAATCCAATCATGTCTATGTAAACACCAAATAACAATTATTTAGGTTTAACACCAATCTCGATGGTAGAGGGAGCATGCGATGCTTGATCAAATCAACCTTGGAAACACTTCCAACACATATCGTCATCTCACCTTTAGCTAGTCTCCGTTTATTCCACAGCTTTTATTTCGAGTTACTAACACTTAGCAACCGAACCGGTATCTAATACCCTGGTGCTGCTAGGAGTACTAGTAAAGTACACATTCATATAATGTATATCCAATATACTTCTGTCGACCTTGCCTGCCTTCTCATCTACCAAGTATCTAGGGTAGTTCTGCTTCAGTGACCGTTCCCCTCATTACAGGAGCACTTAGTCTCGGGTTTGGGTTCAACCTTGGGATTCTTCACTAGAGCAGCAAATGATTTGCTGTTTCATGAAGTATCCCTTTTGCCCTTGCCCTTCCAGAAACTAGTGGTTTTACTAACCATCAACAATTGATGCTCCTTCTTGATTTCTACTTTCGCGGTGTCAAACATCACGAGTTGCTTAAGGATCATCGTGTCCATCCCTGATATGTTATAGTTCATCACGAAGCTCTAATAGCTTGGTGGCATTGACTATGGAGAACCATCACTATCTCATCTGGAAGATTAACTCCCACTCAATTCAAGCGATTGTGGCACTCAGACAATCTGAGCATATGCTCAACGATTGAGCTTTTCTCCCTTAGTTTGCAGGCTTAAGAAACTTGTCAGGGGTCTCATACCTCTTGACGTGGGCACTAGTCTGAAATCCCAATTTCAGTCTTCGGAACATCTCATATGTTCTGCGACGTTTCAAAAACGTCTTTGGTTTCACAATGCTAAACCGTTAGCATTACGCACTGAACTATCACGTAGTCATCAAAACGTGTATGTCAGATGTTTCGCAACATCTACAGACGACGCTGAGGTTCAGCACACCGAGCGGTGCATTAAGGACATAAGCCTTCTGTTGGGGAACGTAGTAATTTCAAAAAATTTCCTACGCACACGCAAGATCATGGTGATGCATAGCAACGAGAGGGGAGAGTGTTGTCCACGTACCCTCGTAGACCGACAACGGAAGCGTTATCACAACGCGGTTGATGTAGTCGTACGTCTTTGTAACGCCCACGATGCGGCTATATCTCCCACGTGTCGAGGCACGACTTAGAGGCATAACCGCATAGTGGTTTTGTCGCAAGAAGGGTCATCTTCACACAATCCCATGTAATGAACAAGAATGGGATAAAGAGTTGGCTTACAATCGCCACTTCACACAATACATAAATATCATTCATGCATCATCCAAAATACAATCATATAGACCGACTGCGGTCAAAATCCAGATGAAAATAAGACAACCCCAAATGCTAGATCCCCGATTGTCCCAACTGGGCTCCACTACTGATCATCCGGAAAAGACACATAATAACGACCATGTTCCTCATCGAACTCCCACTTGAGATCGACGCCATCATCTGCACTGGCATCGTCGGCACCTGCAACTGTTTTGGGAGTATCTGTGAGTCACGGGGACTCAGCAATCTCACACCCGCGAGATCAAGACTATTTAAGCTTATAAGACAAGGAGGTGCAAAGAGGTGGAGCTGCAGCGGCAAAAGCATGTATGGTGGGTAACTTGCGCAAATGAGAGCGAGAAGAGAAGCAATGGAACGGACGTCATCTAGCAATGACCAAGAAGAGGTCCTGAACACCTACTTACGTCATACATAACTCAGACCGTGTTCACTTTCCCGGACTCCGCCGAGAAGAGACCATCACGGCTACACACGCACTTGGTGTATTTTAATTGGGACAAGTGACAAGTTATCTACAACCGGACATTAACAAATTCCCATCTGCCTCATAACCGCGGGCACGGCTTTCGAAAGATAATACCCTGCAGGGGTGTCCCAACTTAGCCCATCATAAGCTCTCACGGTCAACGAAGGATAAACCTTCTCCCGGAAAACCCGATCAGTCTCGGAATCCCGGTTTACAAGACATCTCGACAATGGTAAAACAAGACCAGCAAAGCCGCCCGAATGTGCCGACAAATCCCGATAGGAGCTGCACATACCTTGTTCTCAGGGCACACCGGATGAACACTACGTACAGCTAAAACCAATCCTCGAGTTTCCCCAAGGTGGCACTGCAAGTGGCTCTAGTTTGGACCAGTACTCAGAGGAACACTGGCCCGGGGGTTTAAAATAAAGATGACCCTCGGGCTCTAGAAAACCCGGGGGAAAAAGGTATAGGTCGCAAATGGTAAAACCAAGGTTGGGCCTTGCTGGAGGAGTTTTATTCAAGGCGAACTGTCAAGGGGGTCCCATAAATCACCCGACCGCGTAAGGAACGCAAACTCAAGGAACATAATCCCGGTATAACAGTAACTAGGGCGGCAAGAGTGGAACAAAACACCAGGCATAAGGCCGAGCCTTCCACCCTTTACCAAAATATATAGATGCATTAATTAAATAAGATATATTGTGATATCCCAACATATCCATGTTCCGACATGGAACAAACTTCAACTTCACCTACAACTAGCAACGCTATAAGAGGGGCTGAGCAAAAGCGGTAACTTAGCCAAACAACGGTTTGCTAGGAAAGGATGGTTAGGGCTGACATGGATAAAATAGGAGACATGATATAGCAAGTGCTAGGTAGAGGAGCAAGGCAATAGAGCGAACAACTAGCATAGCAAAGATAGAAGTGATTTCGAGGGGTAGTCATCTTGCCTGCAAGATTCTCAGAGTTGTCGAAAGCTTGATCCTCGTAAGCGTACTCGACAGGTTCCTCGTTCACGAACTTGTCTCCCGGCTCTACCCAAGACAAGAACACAAACAAACGGAACCACAATCAACAACGGGAAATGCACAAGCAACATGATGCAAGACACGTATGATATGCAAGATATGATATGCGATGCATATGCGTGCTCCGGAAGGAAAATGATGAACATGGCAGTAACTTGGCAAACCAAGCATGCCAATGGAAAGATGAGATGATTTCGGTCGAAATCGATATAAAGATCACCGGAATCGGATGGACGGTTTGCAAAGGGCAAGCAAAACAAGAATGACACTAATCTGCGATAAACAGCAAGATAGCACTTAAAATACAAGAAGTAACAATGCTACAGCACCCCAACATAGCAACAAAGCATATGACAGTAATCTACAGGAGATGCTTGACAAAATATGAACACTGAGCTACGGCTAGTTCACAACATATCAAGCTCAAACAAGCATGGCAAAAGTGCAAAAGATTACAGGTTCACAGACTTGGTGAAAAACTGGACATGGCAGAAAACAGCATCAGGTAGCAATGTTCAGAGCACGAAATCAACATGCTACAGAAACTTAACATAGCAAAACAAGGCATGGTAGTGTTCTACTAATTCACGTGACAAAAGTCCCTTACTGACCATAAGCCAAAAAGGACCAGAAGATATGATGGCAAGCATGTAAACATAGCAAGTTCCGTTATCAGGTTTCAGACTTAGCAGAAAACAGAGCATGGCAGAAATATTAATATGTAGGCCTCTTTGTGAGCTTGATGCACTCACTACAGAGCAATGCATGACAAACCAAGCATACCTACAGCAAGATGGCATGATTATGAAGCTAACCATGGCAAGAACAATTGTATAGCATGTATGGATCAACTACAATAAGCTTGGCAAGATTGCAAATCATGTCAAGAATCTGCCAGAAATATTTTATAGCAAAAGTAGAGCAAGATTGAGTCATGCTATGGCACCCCATAATTGCAAACAATTGCAGGAATGGATCAATTACAACTATAGCTACAAAACATCCTTACTGAACATCTCCAAAATATGCATGGATCTCTCTGTAAAATCACCAAGTCCCTGGAATCAGAATTATTACGGGGCCTACTTTGCATGCTTGTGCTAGTCACCACAGAGATCACACAAATACATGGACTATACCACTGGAAAGATGGCATGGCATACTTTAAAACACATGTAGAGCTCATGCTCAAAAGATGCACAGAATAAATAATACAAAAATGACAAATCTCCAAGTTCTGCTAAGAACCAGAGAATAACAGCAACTAGCCCTCTTCCAACGAAGATTTTGGCATCAAGATTACCTCTAATGAAAATGGTGCAATTTAACAAAATGAAGAGCATCACGAGACGAACAATTTGACATATTATACGCGCGAATCGGAGCTACATGCATGGAGTTATGGCATCGGGAACAGGAGCACTTGCTGAGAAAATTTAGGGACTTCGAAGATTTTGAGGTCGCGAGAAAGTCAACTCTACCGAGATCTGGATCGAGCCCGATCTCCAGGAGCTCGCCGGCTCGGGCAGTGGACTCGCCGGCGGGAGGAGAGGAGAGGCCGGCGGGCTCGGGCGGAGGGAGGAGGCGGCTACGGAGGAGGCGCCGGCCGGAGGCGGCGGGCCTCGGGCGGCGGGG
>NC_057808.1:367535901-367644093 GCF_018294505.1 Triticum aestivum | reverse complement strand
GGGCTCGCGGGCCTCGGCGGTGGCGGCGGCAAGCGGGCTGACGTGGCGACGGGCGATTCGTCCGCCGGCGCGGGCGGACGCTGTCCGGCGGCGCGAGGGATTTTTGCTATGGTTCGTCTGCAGTTTCGTTTTTCGGGATGCCCACATATAAATAGGTAGGGGGAGTTAGGAGACTCCAAATGAGGTGCGGTTTTCGCCCACACGATCGTGATCGAACGACCTAGAGCATGGAAGAGAGTTTGGTGGGCTTTGGGCTGGTTTTGGAGTGGGTTTTGCTGGATGCTCAAATGGACATTTGCGGATGCCCGGTTAACCGTTGGAGTACCAAACGACCTCCGAATGGAACGAAACTTGACCGGTAGTCTCCGGGTGGTATATTAAGACCACTTGACAAGTCTCGGTCCATTCCGAGAAAGTTTGACACACACACACGAAAGAAAACAAGAGGGGTGCACCGAAGGAGATAGGAGCGCCGGATTGGAAAACGGACAACGGGGAAAATGCTCGGATACATGAGACGAACACGTATGCGAATGCAATGCACATGATGACATGATATGAAAATGCATGACATGACAAAATACAAAACGAAAGACAAAACCCGACAACGGAGAGAAAAACATATCACATAGCCGGAAATGGCAAGAGTCGGAGTTACAAATATGGCAAGTTACATGCGGGGTGTTACAGTCTTCACGATCTGACCGATCAAGTACCGAACGTACGGCACCTCCGAGTTCTACACACGTTCAGCTCGATGACGTCCCTCGAACTCCGATCCAGCCGAGTGTTGAGGGAGAGTTTCGTCAGCACGACGGCGTGGTGACGACGATGATGTTCCACCGACACAGGGCTTCGCCTAAGCTCCGCAACGGTATTATCGAGGTGTAATATGGTGGAGGGGGGCACCGCACACGGCTAAGAGATCTCAAGGATCAATTGTTGTGTCTCTGGGATGCCCCCCTGCCCCCGTATATAAAGGAGCAAGGGAGGAGGAGGCCGGCCCTAGGAGGGGGCGCACCAAGTGTGGAGTCCTACTAGGACTCCCTAGTCCTAGTAGGATTCCACCTCCCATATGGAATAGGAAAAGAGGAAGGGAAAAAGAAAAGGAAGGAAGGGGGCGCCCCCCTTCCCTAGTCCAATTCGGACCAGACCAAGGGGAGGGGTGCGGCCACCCATGAGGCCCTTTTTCTTCTTTCCCGTATGGCCCAATAAGGCCCAATACGTATTCCCGTAACTCTCCGGTACTCCGAAAAATACCTGAATCACTCGGAACCTTTTCGAAGTCCGAATATAGTCGTCCAATATATCGATCTTTACGTCTCGGCCATTTCGAGACTCCTCGTCATGTCCCCGATCTCATCCGGGACTCCGAACTCCTTCGGTACATTAAAACTCAATAAAACTGTCATCGTAACGTTAAGCGTGCGGACCCTACGGGTTCGAGAACTATGTAGACATGACCGAGACACGTCTCCGGTCAATAACCAATAGCGGGACCTGGATGCCCATATTGGCTCCCACATATTCTACGAAGATCTTTATCGGTCAGACCGCATAACAACATACGTTGTTCCCTTTGTCACCGGTATGTTACTTGCCCGGGATTTGATCGTCGGTATCTCGATACCTAGTTCAATCTCGTTACCGGCAAGTCTCTTTACTCGTTCTGTAACACATCATCCCGCAACTAACTTATTAGTCACAATGCTTGCAAGGCTTATAGTGATGTGCATTACCGAGTGGGCCCAGAGATACCTCTCCGACAATCGGAGTGACAAATCCTAGTCTCGAAATACGCCAACCCAACAAGTACCTTTGGAGACACCTGTAGAGCACCTTTATAATCACCCATTTACGTTGTGACGTTTGGTAGCACACAAAGTGTTCCTCCGGTAAACGGGAGTTGCATAATCTCATAGTCATAGGAACATGTATAAGTCATGAAGAAAGCAATAGCAACATACTAAACGATCGAGTGCTAAGCTAACGGAATGGGTCAAGTCAATCACGTCATTCTCCTAATGAGGTGATCTCGTTAATCAAATGACAACTTATATCTATGGCTAGGAAACATAACCATCTTTGATTAACGAGCTAGTCAAGTAGAGGCATACTAGTGACACTCTGTTTGTCTATATATTCACACATGTATTATGTTTCCGGTTAATACAATTCTAGCATGAATAATAAACATTTATCATGATATAAGGAAATATATAATACTTTATTATTGCCTCTAGGGCATATTTCCTTCAGTCTCCCACTTGCACTAGAGTCAATAATCTAGGTCACATCGCCATGTGATTTAACATCAATAATTCACATCACCATGTGATTAACACCCATAGTTCACATCTCTATGTGACCAACACTCAAAGGGTTTACTAGATTCAATAATCTAGTTCACATCGCTATGTGATTAACACCCAAAGAGTACTAAGGTGTGATCATGTTTTGATTGTGAGATAATTTTAGTCAACGGGTCTGTCACATTCAGATCCGTAAGTATTTTGCAAATTTCTATGTCTACAATGCTCTGCATGGAGCTACTCTAGCTAATTGCTCCCACTTTCAATATGTATCTAGACCGAGACTTAGAGTCATCTAGATTTAGTGTCAAAACTTGCATCGACGTAACCCTTTACGACGAACCTTTTGTCACTTCCATAATCGAGAAACATATCCTTATTCCACTAAGGATAATTTTGACCGCTGTCCAGTGATCTACTCCTAGATCACTATTGTACTCCTTTGCCAAAATCAGTGTAGGGTATACAATAGATCTGGTACACAGCATGGCATACTTTATAGAACCTATGGCCAAGGCATAGGGAATGACTTTCATTCTCTTTCTATCTTTTGCCGTGGTCGGGCTTTGAGTCTTTACTCAATTTCATACCTTGTAACACAGGCAAGAACTCTTTCTTTGACTGTTCTATTTTGAACTACTTCAAAATCTTGTTAAGGTATGTACTCATTGAAAAACTTATCAAGCGTCTTCATCTATCTCTATAGATCTCGATGCTCAATATGTAAGCAGCTTCACCGAGGTCTTTCTTTGAAAAACTTCTTTCAAACACTCCTTTATGCTTTGCAGAATAATTCTACATTATTTCCGATCAACAATATGTCATTCACATATACTTATCAGAAATGCTGTAGTGCTCCCACTCACTTTCTTGTAAATACAGGCTTCTCCAAAAGTGTGTATAAAACCAAATGCTTTGATCACACTATCAAAGCGTTTATTCCAACTCCGAGAGGCTTGCACCAGTCCATAAATGGATCGCTGGAGCTTGCACACTTTGTTAGCTCCCTTTGAATCGACAAAACCTTCTGGTTGCATCATATACAACTCTTCTTCCAGAAATCCATTCAGGAATGCAGTTTTGACATCCATTTGCCAAATTTCATAATCATAAAATGCGGCAATTGCTAACATGATTCGGACAGACTTAAGCATCGCTACGGGTGAGAAGGTCTCATCGTAGTCAATTCCTTGAACTTGTCGAAAACCTTTCGCAACAAGTCGAGCTTTATAGACAGTAACATTACCATCAGCGTCAGTCTTCTTCTTGAAGATCCATTTATTTTCAATGGCTTGCCGATCATTGGGCAAGTCAACCAAAGTCCATACTTTGTTCTCATACATGGATCTCATCTCACATTTCATGGCCTCAAGCCATTTTGCGGAATCTGGGCTCACCATCGCTTCTTCATAGTTCGTAGGTTCGTCATGGTCTAGTGACATAACCTCCAGAACAGGATTACCGTACCACTCTGGTGCGGATCTTACTCTGGTTGACCTACGAGGTTCAGTAATAACTTGATCTGAAGTTTCATGATCATCATCATTAACTTCCTCACTAATTGGTGTAGGTGTCTCAGAAACTGGTTCCTGTGATGAACTACTTTCCAATAAGGGAGCAGGTATAGTTACCTCATCAAGTTCTACTTTCCTCCCACTCACTTCTTTCGAGAGAAACTCCTTCTCTAGAAAATTTCCGAATTTAGCAACAAAAGTTTTTCCTTCGGATCTGTGATAGTGAAGATACATTTCTCCAATTTGGGTTCGAGCTTATCAGGTTGAAGTTTCTTCACATAAGCATCGCAGCCCCAAACTTTAAGAAACGACAACTTTGGTTTCTTGCCAAACCACAGTTCATAAGGTGTCATCTCAACGGATTTTGATGGTGCCCTATTTAACGTGAATGCAGCTGTCTCTAATGCATAACCTCAAAACGATAGTGGTAGATCGGTAAGAGACATCATATATTGCACCATATCTAATAAAGTACGGTTACGATGTTCGGACACACCATTACACTGTGGTGTTCCAGGTGGCGTGAGTAGTGAAACAATTTCACATTGTTTTAACTGAAGGCCAAACTCGTAACTCAAATACTCTTCTCCACGATCAGATCGTAGAAACTTTATTTTCTTGTTACGATGATTTTCCGCTTCACTCTGAAATTATATGAACTTTTCAAATGTTTCAGACTTCTGTTTCATTAAGTAGATATACCCATATCTGCTCAAATCATCTGTGAAGGTCAGAAAATAATGATATCTGCTACGAGCCTCAATATTCATCGGACCACATACATCTGTATGTATGATTTCCAACAAATCTGTTGCTCTCTCCATAGTTCTGGAGAACGGTGTTTTAGTCATCTTGCCCATGAGGCACGGTTCGCAAGCATCAAGTGATTCATAATCAAGTGATTCCAAAATCCCATCAGTATGGAGTTTCTTCATGCGCTTTACACCAATATGACCTAAACGGCAGTGCCACAAATAAGTTGCACTATCATTATTAACTTTGCATCTTTTGGCTTCAATATTATGAATATGTGTATCACTACGATCGAGATCCAACAAACCATTTTCGTTGGTGTGTATGACCATAAAAGGTTTTTATTCATGTAAACAGAACAACAATTGTTCTCTAACTTAAATGAATAACCGTATTGCAATAAACATGATCAAATCATATTCATGCTCAACGCAAACACCAAATAACACTTATTTAGTTTCAACACTAATCCCGAAAATATAGGGAGTGTGCGATGATGATCATATCAATCTTGGAACTACTTCCAACACACATCGTCACCTCGCCTTTTTACTAGTCTCTATTTATTCTGCAACTCCCGTTTCGAGTTACTACTCTTAGCAACTGAACCAGTATCAAATACCGAGGGGTTGCTATAAACACTAGTAAAGTACACATCAATAACATGTATATCCAATATACCTTTGTTCACTTTGCCATCCTTCTTATCCACCAAATAGTTGGGGTAATTCCGCTTCCAGTTGACCAGTCCCTTTGCAGTAGAAGCACTTAGTCTCATGCTTAGGTACAGACTTGGGCTTCTTCACTTGAGTAGCAACTTGCTTGCCGTTCTTTTTGAAGTTCCCCTTCTTCCCTTTGCCCTTTTCTTGAAACTAGTGGTCTTGTCAACCATCAACACTTGAAGTGGTCTCGTCAACCATCAACACTTGATGTTTTTCTTGATTTCTACCTTCGTCGATTTCAGCATCACGAAGAGCTCGGGAATTACTTTCGTCATCCCTTGCATATTATAGTTCATCACGAAGTTCTACTAACTTGGTGATGTTGACTTAGAGAATTCTGTCAATCACTATTTTATCTGGAAGATAAACTCCCACTTGATTCAAGCGATTGTAGTACCCAGACAATCTGAGCACATGCTCACTAGTTGAGAGATTCTCCTCCATCTTTTAGCTATAGAACTTGTTGGAGACTTCATATCTCTCAACTCGGGTATTTGCTTGAAATATTAACTTCAACTCCTAGAACATCTCATATGGTCCATGACGTTCAAAACGTCTTTGAAGTCCCAATTCTAAGCCGTTAAGCATGGTGCACTAAACTATCAAGTAGTCATCATATTGAGCTAGCCAAACGTTCATAATGTCTACATCTGCTCCTGCAATAGGTCTGTCACCTAGCGGTGCATCAAGGACATAATTTTTCTGTGCAGCAATGAGGATAATCCTCAGATCACGGATCCAATCCGCATCTTTGCTACTATCATATTTCAACATAATTTTTCTCTAGGAACATATCAAAAAATAAACACAGGGAAGCAACAACGCGAGCTATTGATCTACAACATAATTTGCAAAATACTATCAGGACTAAGTTCATGATAAATTTAAGTTCAATTAATCATATTACTTAAGAACTCCCACTTAGATAGACATCCCTCTAATCCTCTAAGTGATCACGTGATCCATATCAACTAAACCATGTCCGATCATCACGTGAGATGGAGTAGTTTCAACGGTGAACATCACTATGTTGATCATATCTACTATATGATTCACGCTCGACCTTTCGGTCTCCGTGTTCCGAGGCCATATCTGTTATATGCTAGGATCGTCAAGTTTAACCTGAGTATTCCGCGTGTGCAACTGTTTTGCACCCGTTGTATTTGAACGTAGAGCCTATCACACCCGATCATCACGTGGTGTCTCAGCACGAAGAACTTTCGCAACGGTGCATACTCAGGGAGAACACTTATACTTTGATAATTTAGTGAAGGATCATCTTATAATGCTACCGTCAAACAAAGCAAGATAAGATGCATAAAGGATTAACATCACATGCAATCAATATAAGTGATATGATATGGCCATTATCATCTTGTGCTTGTGATCTCCATCTCCGAAACACCGTGCTTGTGATCTCCATCTCCGAAGCACCGTCATGATCACCATCGTCACCGGCGCGACACCTTGATCTCCATCGTAGCATCGTTGTCGTCTCGCCAACTAATTGCTTTTACGACTATCGCTACCGCTTAGTGATAAAGTAAAACTATTACATGGCGATTGCATTTCATACAATAAAACGACAACCATATGGCTCCTGCCAGTTGCCGATAACTCGGTTACAAAAAATGATCATCTCATACAACAAATTATATCACATCATGTCTTGGCCATATCACATCACAACATGCCCTGCAAAAACAAGTTAGACGTCCTCTACTTTGTTGTTGCAAGTTTTACGTGGCTGCTACGGGCTTAGCAAGAACCGTTCTTACCTACGCATCAAAACCACAACGATAGTTTGTTAAGTTGGTGTTGTTTTAACCTTCGCAAGGACCGGGCGTAGCCACACTCGGTTCAACTAAAGTGAGAGAGACAGACACCCGCCAGTCACCTTTAAGCGACGAGTGCTCGCAACGGTGAAACCAGTCTCGCGTAAGCGTACGCGTAATGTCGGTCCGGGGCGCTTCATCTCACAATACCGCTGAACCAAAGTATGACATGCTGGTAAGCAGTATGACTTATATCGCCCACAACTCACTTGTGTTCTACTCGTGCATAGCATCAACGCATAAAACCAGGCTCGGATGCCACTGTTGGGGAACGTAGTAATTTCAAAAAAATTCCTACGCACACGCAAGATCATGGTGATGCATAGCAACGAGAGGGGAGAGTGTTGTCCACGTACCCTCGTAGAGCGACAGCGGAAGCGTTATCACAACGCGGTTGATGTAGTCGTACGTCTCCACGATCCGACCGATCAAGTACCGAACGTACGGCACCTCCGAGTTCTACACACGTTCAGCTCGATGACGTCCCTCGAACTCCGATCCAGCCGAGTGTTAAGGGAGAGTTTCGTCAGCACGACGGCGTGGTGACGATGATGATGTTCCACCGACGCAGGGCTTCGCCTAAGCTCCGCAACAGTATTATCGAGGTGTAATATGGTGGAAGGGGGCACCGCACACGGCTAAGAGATCTCAAGGATCAATTGTTGTGTCTCTGGGTGCCCCCCTGCCCCTGTATATAAAGGAGCAAGGGAGGAGGAGGCCGGCCCTAGGAGGGGGCGCACCAAGTGTGGAGTCCTACTAGGACTCCCTAGTCCTAGTAGGATTCCACCTCCCATATGGAATAGGAAAAGAGGAAGGGAAAAAGAGAAGGAAGGAAGGGGGCGCCCCCCTTCCCTAGTCCAATTCGGACCAGACCAAGGGGAGGGGTGCGGCCACCCTTGAGGCCTTTTTCTTCTTTCCCGTATGGCCCAATAAGGCCCAATACGTATTCCCGTAACTCTCCGGTACTCCAAAAAATACCCGAATCACTCGGAACCTTTCCGAAGTCCGAATATAGTCGTCCAATATATCGATCTTTACGTCTCAGCCATTTCGAGACTCCTCGTCATGTCCCCGATCTCATCCGGGACTCCGAACTCCTTCAGTACATTAAAACTCAATAAAACTGTCATCGTAACGTTAAGCGTGCGGAACCCTACGGGTTCGAGAACTATGTAGACATGACCGAGACACGTCTCCGGTCAATAACCAATAGCGGGACCTGGATGCCCATATTGGCTCCCACATATTCTACGAAGATCTTTATCGGTCAGACCGCATAACAACATACGTTGTTCCCTTTGTCACCGGTATGTTACTTGCCCGGGATTTGATCGTCGGTATCTCGATACCTAGTTCAATCTCGTTACCGGCAAGTCTCTTTACTCTTCCGTAACACATCATCCCGCAACTAACTTATTAGTCACAATGCTTGCAAGGCTTATAGTGATGTGCATTACCGAGTGGGCCCAGAGATACCTCTCCGACAATCGGAGTGACAAATCCTAATCTCGAAATACGCCAACCCAACAAGTACCTTTGGAGACACCTGTAGAGCACCTTTATAATCACCCATTTACGTTGTGACGTTTGGTAGCACACAAAGTGTTCCTCCGGTAAACGGGAGTTGCATAATCTCATAGTCATAGGAACATGTATAAGTCATGAAGAAAGCAATAGCAACATACTAAACGATCGAGTGCTAAGCTAACGGAATGGGTCAAGTCAATCACGTCATTCTCCTAATGAGGTGATCTCGTTAATCAAATGAAAACTTATATCTATGGCTAGGAAATATAACCATCTTTGATTAACGAGCTAGTCAAGTAGAGGCATACTAGTGACACTCTGTTTGTCTATATATTCACACATGTATTATGTTTCCGGTTAATACAATTCTAGCATGAATAATAAACATTTATCATGATACAAGGAAATAAATAATACTTTATTATTGCCTCTAGGGCATATTTCCTTCAGTCTCCCACTTGCACTAGAGTCAATAATCTAGATTACACAGTAATGATTCTTACACCCATGGAGCCTTGGTGCTGATCATGTTTTGCTCGTGGAAGAGGCTTAGTCAACGGGTCTGCAACATTCAGATCCGTATGTATCTTGCAAATTTCTATGTCTCCCACCTGGAATAAATCCTGGATGGAATTGAAGCGTCTTTTGATGTGCTTGGTTCTCTTGTGAAATCTGGATTCCTTTGCCAAGGCAATTGCACCAGTATTGTCACAAAAGATTTTCATAGGACCCGATGCACTAGGTATGACACCTAGATTGGATATGAACTCCTTCATCCAGACTCCTTCATTTGCTGCTTCCGAAGCAGCTATGTACTCCGCTTCACATGTAGATCCCGCCACGACGCTTTGTTTAGAACTGCACCAACTGACAGCTCCACCGTTCAATGTAAATACGTATCCGGTTTGCGATTTAGAATCGCCCGGATCAGTGTCAAAGCTTGCATCAACGTAACCATTTACGATGAGTTCTTTGTCACCTCCATATACGAGAAACATATCCTTAGTCCTTTTCAGGTATTTCAGGATGTTCTTGACCGCTGTCCAGTGATCCACTCCTGGATTACTTTGGTACCTTCCTGCTAGACTTATAGCAAGGCATACATCAGGTCTGGTACACAGCATTGCATACATGATAGAGCCTATGGCTGAAGCATAGGGGACATCATTCATCTTCTCTCTATCTTCTGCATTGGTCGGGCATTGAGTCTTACTCAACTTCACACCTTGCAACACAGGCAAGAATCCTTTCTTTGCTTGATCCATTTTGAACTTCTTCAAAACTTTGTCAAGGTATGTGCTTTGTGAAAGTCCAATTAAGCGTCTTGATCTATCTCTATAGATCTTGATGCCCAATATATACGCAGCTTCACCGAGGTCTTTCATTGAAAAACTCTTATTCAAGTATCCCTTTATGCTATCCAGAAATTCTATATCATTTCCAATCAGTAATATGTCATCCACATATAATATCAGAAATGCTACAGAGCTCCCACTCACTTTCTTGTAAATACAGGCTTCTCCAAAAGTCTGTATAAAACCAAATGCTTTGATCACACTATCAAAGCGTTTATTCCAACTCCGAGAGGCTTGCACCAGTCCATAAATGGATCGCTGGAGCTTGCACACTTTGTTAGCTCCCTTTGGATCGACAAAACCTTCTGGTTGCATCATATACAACTCTTCTTCCAGAAATCCATTCAGGAATGCAGTTTTGACATCCATTTGCCAAATTTCATAATCATAAAATGCGGCAATTGCTAACATGATTCGGACGGACTTAAGCATCGCTACGGGTGAGAAGGTCTCATCGTAGTCAATTCCTTGAACTTGTCGAAAACCTTTCGCAACAAGTCGAGCTTTATAGACAGTAACATTACCATCAGCGTCAGTCTTCTTCTTGAAGATCCATTTATTTTCAATGGCTTGCCGATCATTGGGAAAGTCAACCAAAGTCCATACTTTGTTCTCATACATGCATCCCATCTCAGATTTCATGGCCTCAAGCCATTTTGCGGAATCTGGGCTCACCATCGCTTCTTCATAGTTCGTAGGTTCGTCATGGTCTAGTAACATAACCTCCAGAACAGGATTACCGTACCACTCTGGTGCGGATCTTACTCTTGTTGACCTACGAGGTTCAGTAATAACTTGATCTAAAGTTTCATGATCATCATCATTAACTTCCTTACTAATTGGTGTAGGTGTCTCAGAAACTGATTTCTGTGATGAACTACTTTCCAATAAGGGAGCAGGTATAGTTACCTCATCAAGTTCTACTTTCCTCCCACTCACTTCTTTCGAGAGAAACTCCTTCTCTAGAAAATTTCCGAATTTAGCAACAAAAGTTTTGCCTTCGGATCTGTGATAGAAGGTATACCCAACAGTCTCCTTTGGGTATCCTATGAAGACACATTTCTCCGATTTGGGTTCGAGCTTATCAGGATGAAGTTTCTTCACATAAGCATCGCAGCCCCAAACTTTAAGAAACGACAACTTTGGTTTCTTGCCAAACCACAGTTCATAAGGCGTCGTCTCAACGGATTTTGATGGTGCCCTATTTAACGTGAATGCAGCCGTCTCTAAAGCATAACCCCAAAACGATAGCGGTAAATCAGTAAGAGACATCATAGATCGCACCATATCTAGTAAAGTGCGATTACGACGTTCGGACACACCATTACGCTGTGGTGTTCCGGGTGGCGTGAGTTGCGAAACTATTCCGCATTGTTTCAAATGTAGACCAAACTCGTAACTCAAATATTCTCCTCCACGATCTGATCGTAGAAACTTTATTTTCTTGTTACGATGATTTTCAACTTCACTCTGAAATTCTTTGAACTTTTCAAATGTTTCAGACTTATGTTTCATTAAGTAGATATACCCATATCTGCTTAAATCATCTGTGAAGGTGAGAAAATAACGATATCCGCCACGAGCCTCAACATTCATCGGACCACATACATCTGTATGTATGATTTCCAACAAATCTGTTGCTCTCTCCATAGTTCCGGAGAATGGTGTTTTAGTCATCTTGCCCATGAGGCACGGTTCACAAGTACCAAGTGATTCATAATCAAGTGGTTCCAAAAGTCCATCAGTATGGAGTTTCTTCATGTGCTTTACACCGATATGACCTAAACGGCAGTGCCACAAATAAGTTGCACTATCATTATCAACTCTGCATCTTTTGGTTTCAATATTATGAATATGTGTATCACTACTATCGAGATTCAACAAAAATAGACCACTCTTCAAGGGTGCATGACCATAAAAGATATTACTCATATAAATAGAACAACCATTATTCTCTGATTTAAATGAATAACCGTCTCGCATCAAACAAGATCCAGATATAATGTTCATGCTCAACGCTGGACCAAATAACAATTATTTAGGTCTAAAACTAATCCCGAAGGTAGATGTAGAGGTAGCGTGCCGACCGCGATCACATCGACTTTGGAACCATTTCCCACGCGCATCGTCACCTCGTCCTTAGCCAATCTTCGCTTAATCCGTAGCCCCTGTTTCGAGTTGCAAATATTAGCAACAGAACCAGTATCAAATACCCAGGTGCTACTGCGAGCATTAGTAAGGTAAACATCAATAACATGTATATCACATATACCTTTCTTCACCTTGCCATCCTTCTTATCCGCCAAATACTTTGGGCAGTTCCGCTTCCAGTGACCAGTTTGCTTGCAGTAGAAGCACTCAGTTTCAGGCTTAGGTCCAGACTTGGGTTTCTTCTCCTGAGCGGCAACTTGTTTGCTGTTCTTCTTGAAGTTCCCTTTCTTCTTCCCTTTACCCTTTTTTCTTGAAACTGGTGGTCTTATTGACCATCAACACTTGATGCTCCTTTTTGATTTCTACCTCCGCAGCCTTTAGCATTGCGAAGAGCTCGGGAATTGTCTTACTCATACCTTGCATATTATAGTTCATCACGAAGCTCTTGTAGCTTGGTGGCAGTGATTGAAGAATTCTGTCAATAACGCTATCATCCGGAAATATATAATACTTTATTATTGCCTCTAGGGCATATATCCTTCACCTTCTGTGCAGCAATGATGACAATCCTCAGTTCACAGACCCAGTCCACATAATTGCTACTATCAACTTTCAACTAAATTTTCTCTAGGAATATATCTTAAATAGTAGAACTAAAGCGCAAGCTATGACATAATTTGCAAAGACTTTTGACTATGTTCATGATAATGAATTTCATCTGATTATTTAATGAACTCCCACTCAGATAGACATCCCTCTAGTCATCTAAGTGATACATGATCCGAGTCAAACTAGGCCGTGTCCGATCATCACGTGAGACGGACTAGTCATCATCGGTGAACATCTCCATGTTGATCGTATCTACTATACGACTCATGTTCGACCTTTTGGTCTTTTGTGTTCCGAGGCCATGTCTGTACATGCTAGGCTCGTCAAGTCAACCTAAGTGTTTCGCATGTGTTCCGAGGCCATGTCTGTACATGCTAGGCTCGTCAACACCCGTTGTATTCGAACGTTAGAATCTATCACACCCGATCATCACGTGATGCTTCGAAACAACGAACCTTCGCAACGGTGCACAGTTAGGGGGAACACGTGTCTTGAAATTTTAGTGAGGGATCATCTCATTTATGCTACCGTCGTTCAAAGAAAATAAGATGTAAACATGACAAACATCACATGCAAATCATACAGTGACATGATATGGCCAATATCATCTTGCGCCTTTTGATCTCCATCTTCGAGGCGTGGCATGATCACCTTTGTCACCGGCATGACACCATGATCTCCATCATCGTGTCTTCTTGAAGTTGTCTCGCCAACTATTACTTCTACTACTATGGCTAACGGTTAGCAATAAAGTAGGGTAATTACATGGCGTTTTCATTGACACGCAGGTCATACAATAAATTAAGACAACTCCTATGGCTCCTGCCGGTTGTCATACTCATAGACATGCAAGTCGTGATTCCTATTACAAGAATATGATCAATCTCATACAGCACATATATCATTCATCACATCTTCTGGCCATATCACATCACAAGGCACATGCTGCAAAAACAAGTTAGACGTCCTCTAATTATTGTTGCAAGTTTTTACGTGGCTTGTATAGGTTTCTAGCAAGAACGTTTCTTACCTACGTAGACCACAACGTGATATGCCAATTTCTATTTACCCTTCATAAGGACCCTTTTCATCGAATCTGTTCCGACTAAAGTGGGAGAGACAGACACCCGCTAGCCGCCTTATGCAACTAGTGCATGTCAGTCGGTGGAACCTGTCTCACGTAAGCGTACGTGTAAGGTCGGTCCGGGCCGCTTCATCCCACAATGCCGCCGAAACAAGATAAGACTAGTAGCGGCAAGAAGAATTGGCAACATCTACGCCCACAACTGCTTTGTGTTCTACTCGTGCATAGAAACTACGCATAGACCTAGCTCATGATGCCACTGTTAGGGGAACGTAGCGGAAATTCAAAAATTTCTACGCATCACCAAGATCAATCTATGGAGTAATCTAGCAACGAGGGAAGGGGAGTGCATCTACATACCCTTGTAGATCGCGATGCGGAAGCGTTGCAAGAACGCGGATGAAGGAGTCGTACTCGTAGCGATTCAGATCGCGGTTGATTCCGATCTAAGCACCGAAGAACGGTGCCTCCGCGTTCAACACACGTGCAGCCCGTTGACGTCTCCCACGCCTTGATCCAGTAAGGAGAGAGGGAGAGGTTGGGGAAGACTCCATCCAGCAGCAGCACGACGGCGTGGTGGTGGTGGAGGAGCGTGGCAATCCTGCAGGGCTTCGCCAAGCACCGCGGGAGAGGAGGAGGAAGAGGGGTAGGGCTGCGCCATGAGAGAGAGGTTCTCGTCGTGTATGGCAGCCCCAAATACCTCAAGTATATATAGGGGAAGGGGAGGGGCTGCGCCCCCATCTAGGGTTCCCTCCCCAGGGGTGGCGGCAGCCCCCAAACCCATCTAGGGTGCGGCCAAGGGGAGGAGAGGGGGGGCGCCACTAGGGTGGGCCTTAAGGCCCATCTGGACCTAGGGTTTGCCCCCTCCCACTCTCCCATGCGCCTTAGGCCTTGGTGGGGGGGGGGCGCACTAGCCCACCTGGGGCTGGTCCCCTCCCACACTTGGCCCACGCAGCCTTCTGGGGCTGGTGGCCCCACTTGGTGGACCCCCGGGACCCTCCTGGTGGTCCCGGTACATTACCGATATCACCCGAAACCTTTTCGGTGACCAAAACAGGACTTCCCATATATAAATCTTTACCTCCGGACCATTCCGGAACTCCTCGTGACGTCTGGGATCTCATCCGGGACTCCGAACAACATTCGGTAACCACGTACATCTATTCCCTTTAACCCTAGCGTCATCGAACCTTAAGCGTGTAGACTCTACGGGTTCGGGAACCATGCACACATGACCGAGACGTTCTCCGGTCAATAACCAACAGCAGGATCTGGATACCCATGTTGGCTCCCACATGTTCCACGATGATCTCATCGGATGAACCACGATGTCGGGGATTCAATCAATCCCGTATGCAATTCCCTTTGTCTATCGGTATGTTACTTGCCCGAGATTCGATCGTCGGTATCCCGATACCTTGTTCAATCTCGTTACCGGCAAGTCTCTTAACTCGTTCCGTAACTCACATCATCCCGTGATCAACTCCTTGGTCACATTGTGCACATTATGATGATGTCCTACCGAGTGGGCCCAGAGATACCTCTCCATTTACACGGAGTGACAAATCCCAGTCTTGATTCGTGCCAACCCAACAGACACTTTCGAAGATACCTGTAGTGCACCTTTATAGCCACCCAGTTACGTTGTGACATTTGGTACACTCAAAGCATTCCTACGGTATCCGGGAGTTGCACAATCTCATGGTCTAAGGAAATGATACTTGACATTAGAAAAGCTCTTAGCATACGAACTACACGATCTTGTGCTAGGCTTAGGATTGGGTCTTGTCCATCACATCATTCTCCTAATGATGTGATCCCGTTATCAACGACATCCAATATCCATGGTCAGGAAACCGTAACCATTTATTTATCAACGAGCTAGTCAACTAGAGGCTTACTAGGGACATGGTGTTGTCTATGTATCCACACATGTATCTGAGTTTCCTATCAATACAATTCTAGCATGGATAATAAACGATTATCATGAACTAGGAAATATAATAATAACCAATTTATTATTGCCTCTAGGGCATATTTCCAACAGTGGGGTCGCCACCATATCTCCCTTCTCCGAGCGAAATAGCTGCCAAAAAAGAACAGAATGTGGACACGCCCAAAACCGGTGAAATATAGTTTCCTCACGTCCACAGGCAACGCAAAAGACCCCTGGTTTTATCCTTCGCCGATGGAGCTCGGACCCGACTGCGAGCCCATTTGAAATTAACCTCCAAAGATGAATCTTGGCCTTCCCTGGTGCATTCGTGCCCCAAAGTGCCATGTATCCGTTATGTTTATTCACAGAGCTAGAAGACTCCGGCCATCCAGAGCTCGCTCTCACCATAGCCATCTTCAAATGATAGGCGGAACGTACCGTGAAGTTGCCATTCTTTGTGTAATTCCATGCTTCGTAGTCATCAACTCCCACACCGCCCACCACTATCTGCAAAATGTCATTGGCATCGTCCGGGGTGAACATCTCCAGGACCCGATCGCAAGAGGAGGTCTGCCACTTTAGTCACGCCCGGGGTATATACCTGGCCCAAAGGCTTCATGGACCCGCTCCTCGGGATCCAGTTACTGTGATGTATGCTCACCTTTGAACCATCTCCAATTCTCCAAACCAGTCCCTCTCGAAGAAGATCTCTGCCATGCAAAATGCTTCTATAAGTATATGATGCTGCAGCAGGGCATGTTGCACTCAATATGGACTCTTCTCTGAAGTAGCGCGCCTTCAGCACCCTCGCCACCAACGACTCCGGACACTGCAGGACTCGCCAGGCCTACTTTGCAAGTAGGGCCTGGTTAAAAGCTGCCGGATCGCGGAATCCCATTCCTCCATCCCGCTTTGAGGTGCACATCTTCTGCCATGAAATCCAGTGTACTTTTCTCTCACCATCCCTTGCCCCCCACCAGAATTTCGACGAGATAGAATTCAAGTTCCGGCACATTTTCTTTGTGAGGTGGAAACAACTCATGGTGAAAGTTGGCACTGATTGGAGTCCAGACTTGATGAGAACCTCCCTTGCCTTCTTAGACAGACCCATGCCCTTCCATCCGCTGCATTTTCCTTTTGAGCTCTCTGTGACATACTGAAAGGTGCCCTCTTTTGATCGACCAACCAGTGTTGGGAGACCGAGGTACCGTTCGCTTAGCACTTCCGAGGACACTCCCACCACCGCTTTGAGCTCTTCTTTAGTAGTGTCCTGACTGAAGGAAATATGCCCTAGAGGCAATAATAAAGTATTATTTATTTCCTTGTATCATGATAAATGTTTATTATTCATGCTAGAATTGTATTAACCGGAAACATAATACATGTGTGAATATATAGACAAACAGAGTGTCACTAGTATGCCTCTACTTGACTAGCTCGTTAATCAAAGATGGTTATGTTTCCTAGCCATAGATATAAGTTGTCATTTGATTAACGAGATCACCTCATTAGGAGAATGACGTGATTGACTTGACCCATTCCGTTAGCTTAGCACTCGATCGTTTAGTATGTTGCTATTGCTTTCTTAATGACTTATACATGTTCCTATGACTATGAGATTATGCAACTCCCGTTTACCGGAGGAACACTTTGTGTGCTACCAAACGTCACAACGTAAATGGGTGATTATAAAGGTGCTCTACAGGTGTCTCCAAAGGTACTTGTTGGGTTGGCGTATTTCGAGATTAGGATTTGTCACTCCAATTGTCGGAGAGGTATCTCTGGGCCCACTCGGTAATGCACATCACTATAAGCCTTGCAAGCATTGTGACTAATGAGTTAGTTGCGGGATGATGTGTTACGGAACGAGTAAAGAGACTTGCCGGTAACAAGATTGAACTAGGTATTGAGATACCGATGATCAAATCTCGGGCAAGTAACATACCGGTGACAAAGGGAACAACGTATGTTGTTATGCGGTCTGACCGATAAAGATCTTCGTAGAATATGTGGGAGTCAATATGGGCATCCAGGTCCCGCTATTGGTTATTGATCGGAGACGTGTCTTGTTCGAAATATGCCCTAGAGGCAATAATAAATGGTTATTATTATATTTCTTTGTTCATGGTAATTGTCTATTGTTCATGCTATAATTGTATTGTCCGGAAATCGTAATACATGTGTGAATACATAGACCACAACGTGTCCCTAGTAAGCCTCTAGTTGACTAGCTCGATGATCAACAGATAGTCATGGTTTCCTGACTATGGACATTGGATGTCATTGATAACGGGATCACATCATTAGGAGAATGATGTGATGGACAAGACCCAATCCTAAGCATAGCATAAAAGATCGTGTAGTTTCGTTTGCTAGAGCTTTTCCAATGTGAAGTATCTTTTCCTTAGACCATGAGATCGTGCAACTCTCGGATACCGTAGGAGTGCTTTGGGTGTGCCAAACGTCACAACGTAACTGGGTGACTATAAAGGTGCACTACGGATATGTCCGAAAGTATCTGTTGGGTTGGCACGGATCGAGACTGGGATTTGTCACTCCGTATGACGGAGAGGTATCTCTGGGCCCACTCGGTAATGCATCATCATAATGAGCTCTATGTGACTAAGGCGTTAGTCACGGGATCATGCATTACGGTACGTGTAAAGAGACTTGCCGGTAACGAGATTGAACAAGGTATTGGGATACCGACGATCGAATCTCGGGCAAGTAACATACCGATTGACAAAGGGAATTGTATACGGGATTGATTGAATCCTCGACATCGTGGTTCATCCGATGAGATCATCGTGGAACGTGTGGGAGCCAACATGGGTATCCAGATCCCGCTGTTGGTTATTGACTAGAGAGGCGTCTCGGTCATGTCTGCATGTCTCCCGAACCCGTAGGGTCTACACACTTAAGGTTCGGTGACGCTAGGGTTGTAGAGATATGTGTATGCGGAAACCCGAAAGTTGTTCGGAGTCCCCGATGAGATCCCGGACGTCACGAGGAGTTCCGGAATGGTCCGGAGGTGAAGAATTATATATAGGAAGTCAAGTTTCGGCCACCGGGAAAGTTTCGGGGGTTACCGGTATTGTACCGGGACCACCGGAAGGGTCCCGGGGGTCCACCGGGTGGGGCCACCTATCCCGAAGGGCCCCGTGGGCTGAAGTGGGAAGGGAACCAGCCCCTAGTGGGCTGGGCGCCCCCCCATGCGCCTAGGGTTGGAAACCCTAGGGTGGGGGGCTTCCCACTTGCCTTGGGGGGCAAGGCACCCCCTTGGCCGCCGCCCCCCACCCTAGATGGGTTTGGCCGGCGCCCCCCCTCCCAGGGGGCCTATATAAAGGGGGGGAGGGAGGGCAGCAACATCTCAGCCTTGGGCGCCTCCCTCCTCCCCTGCTACAGCTCTCCCTCTCGCAGAAGCTCGGCGAAGCCCTGCCGAGACCCGCTACATCCACCACCACGCCGTCGTGCTGCTGGATCTCCATCAACCTCTCCTTCCCCTTGCTGGATCAAGAAGGAGGAGACGTCGCTGCACCGTACGTGTGTTGAACGCGGAAGTGCCGTCCGTTCGGCACTCGGTCATCGGTGATTTGGATCACGGCGAGTACGACTCCGTCATCCACGTTCATTGGAACGCTTCCGCTCGCGATCTACAAGGGTATGTAGATGCACTCCTTTCCCCTTGTTGCTAGTATACTCCATAGATGCATCTTGGTGAACGTAGGAAAATTTTAAAATTATGCTACGATTCCCAACATGTCTCGGTCATGTCTACATAGTTCTCGAACCCGTAGGGTCCGCACGCTTAACGTTACGATGACAGTTTTATTGAGTTTTGATGTACCGAAGGAGTTCGGAGTCCCGGATGAGATCGGGGACATGACGAGGAGTCTTGAAATGGCCGAGACGTAAAATTCGATATATTGGACGACTATATTCGGACTTCGGAAAGGTTGCGAGTGATTCGGGTATTTTTCGGAGTACCGGAGAGTTACGGGAATTCGTATTGGGCCTTAATGGGCCATACGGGAAAGGAGAGAAAGGCCTCAAAAGGTGGCCGCACCCCTCCCCATGATCTGGTCCGAATTGGACTAGGGAAGGGGGGCGCATCCTTCCTTCTTTCTCCTTCCCCCTTCCCTTCTCCTACTCCCACAAGGAAAGGAGGAGTCCTACTCCCGGTGGGAGTAGGACTCCCCCTATGGCGCGCCTCTCCCCTTGGCCGGCTGCCTCCCCCTTGCTCCTTTATATACGGGGGCAGGGGGCACTCCAGAGACACAACAATTGATCCTTGAGATCTCTTAGCCGTGTGCGGTGCCCCCCTCCACCATATTACACCTCGATAATACCGTTGCGGAGCTTAGGCGAAGCCCTGCGTCGGTGGAACATCATCATCGTCACCACGCCGTCGTGCTGACGAAACTCTCCCTCAACACTCGGCTGGATCGGAGTTCGAGGGACGTCATCGAGCTGAACGTGTGTAGAACTAAGAGGTGCCGTACGTTCGGTACTTGATCGGTCGGATCGTGAAGACGTACGACTACATTAACCGCGTTGTGATAATGCTTCCGCTGTCGGTCTACGAGGGTACGTGGACAACACTCTCCCCTCTCGTTGCTATGCATCACCATGATCTTGCGTGTGCGTAGGAATTTTTTTGAAATTACTACGTTCCCCAACAATGGCATCCGAGCCTGGTTTTATGCGTTGATGCTATGCACGAGTAGAACACAAGTGAGTTGTGGGCGATATAAGTCATACTGCTTACCAGCATGTCATACTTTGGTTCAGCGGTATTGTGAGATGAAGCGGCCCGGACCGACATTACGCGTACGCTTACGCGAGACTGGTTTCACCGTTGCGAGCACTCGTTGCTTAAAGGTGACTGGCGGGTGTGTGTCTCTCTCACTTTAGTTGAACCGAGTGTGGCTACGCCCGGTCCTTGCGAAGGTTAAAACAACACCAACTTGACAAACTATCGTTGTGGTTTTGATGCGTAGGTAAGAACGGTTCTTGCTAAGCCCGTAGCAGCCACGTAAAACTTGCAACAACAAAGTAGAGGACGTCTAACTTGTTTTTGCAGGGCATGTTGTGATGTGATAAGGTCAAGACATGATGTGATATAATTTGTTGTATGAGATGATCATGTTTTGTAACCGAGTTATCGGCAACTGGCAGGAGCCATATGGTTGTCGTTTTATTGTATGCAATGCAATCACCATGTAATGCTTTACTTTATCACTAAGCGGTAGCGATAGTCGTAGAAGCATAAGATTGACGAGACGACAACGATGCTACGATGGAGATCAAGGTGTCGCGCCGGTGACGATGGTGATCATGACGGTGCTTCGGAGATGGAGATCACAAGCGCAAGATGATGATGGCCATATCATATCACTTATATTGATTGCATGTGATGTTAATCCTTTATGCATCTTATCTTGCTTTGTTTGACGGTAGCATTATAAGATGATCCTTCACTAAATTATCAAAGTATAAGTGTTCTCCCTGAGTATGCACCGTGCGAAAGTTCTTCGTGCTGAGACACCACGTGATGATTGGGTGTGATAGGCTCTACGTTCAAATACAACGGGTGCAAAACAGTTGCACACGCGGAATACTCAGGTTAAACTTGACGAGCCTAGCATATAACAGATATGGCCTCGGAACACGGAGACCGAAAGGTCGAGCGTGAATCATATAGTAGATATGATCAACATAGTGATGCTCACCATTGAAACTACTCCATCTCACGTGATGATCGGACATGGTTTAGTTGATATGGATCACGTGATCACTTAGAGGATTAGAGGGATGTCTATCTAAGTGGGAGTTCTTAAGTAATATGATTAATTGAACTTGAATTTATCATGAACTTAGTACCTGATAGTATTTTGCTTGTCTATGTTAATTGTAGATAGATGGCCCGTGTTGTTGTTCCGTTGAATTTTAATGCGTTTCTTGAGAAAGCAAAGTTGAAAGATGATGGTAGCAATTACACGGACTGGGTCCGTAACTTGAGGATTATCCTCATTGCTGCACAGAAGAATTACGTCCTGGAAGCACCGCTGGGTGCCAGGCCTGCTGCAGGAGCAACACCAGATGTTATGAATGTCTGGCAGAGCAAAGCTGATGACTACTCGATAGTTCAGTGTGCCATGCTTTACGGCTTAGAACCGGGTCTTCAACGACGTTTTGAACGTCATGGAGCATATGAGATGTTCCAGGAGTTGAAGTTAATATTTCAAGCAAATGCCCGAATTGAGAGATATGAAGTCTCCAATAAGTTCTTCAGCTGCAAGATGGAAGAGAATAGTTCTGTCAGTGAGCATATACTCAAAATGTCTGGGTATAACAACCACTTGATTCAACTGGGAGTTAATCTTCCGGATGATAGCGTTATTGACAGAATTCTTCAATCACTGCCACCAAGCTACAAGAGCTTCGTGATGAACTATAATATGCAAGGTATGAGTAAGACAATTCCCGAGCTCTTCGCAATGCTAAAGGCTGCGGAGGTAGAAATCAAAAAGGAGCATCAAGTGTTGATGGTCAATAAGACCACCAGTTTCAAGAAAAAGGGTAAAGGGAAGAAGAAAGGGAACTTCAAGAAGAACAGCAAACAAGTTGCCGCTCAGGAGAAGAAACCCAAGTCTGGACCTAAGCCTGAAACTGAGTGCTTCTACTGCAAGCAAACTGGTCACTGGAAGCGGAACTGCCCAAAGTATTTGGCGGATAAGAAGGATGGCAAGGTGAAGAAAGGTATATGTGATATACATGTTATTGATGTTTACCTTACTAATGCTCGCAGTAGCACCTGGGTATTTGATACTGGTTCTGTTGCTAATATTTGCAACTCGAAACAGGGGCTACGGATTAAGCGAAGATTGGCTAAGGACGAGGTGACGATGCGCGTGGGAAATGGTTCCAAAGTCGATGTGATCGCGGTCGGCACGCTACCTCTACATCTACCTTCGGGATTAGTTTTAGACCTAAATAATTGTTATTTGGTCCAGCGTTGAGCATGAACATTATATCTGGATCTTGTTTGATGCGAGACGGTTATTCATTTAAATCAGAGAATAATGGTTGTTCTATTTATATGAGTAATATCTTTTATGGTCATGCACCCTTGAAGAGTGGTCTATTTTTGTTGAATCTCGATAGTAGTGATACACATATTCATAATATTGAAACCAAAAGATGCAGAGTTGATAATGATAGTGCAACTTATTTGTGGCACTGCCGTTTAGGTCATATCGGTGTAAAGCACATGAAGAAACTCCATACTGATGGACTTTTGGAACCACTTGATTATGAATCACTTGGTACTTGTGAACCGTGCCTCATGGGCAAGATGACTAAAACACCATTCTCCGGAACTATGGAGAGAGCAACAGATTTGTTGGAAATCATACATACAGATGTATGTGGTCCGATGAATGTTGAGGCTCGTGGCGGATATCGTTATTTTCTCACCTTCACAGATGATTTAAGCAGATATGGGTATATCTACTTAATGAAACATAAGTCTGAAACATTTGAAAAGTTCAAAGAATTTCAGAGTGAAGTTGAAAATCATCGTAACAAGAAAATAAAGTTTCTACGATCAGATCGTGGAGGAGAATATTTGAGTTACGAGTTTGGTCTACATTTGAAACAATGCGGAATAGTTTCGCAACTCACGCCACCCGGAACACCACAGCGTAATGGTGTGTCCGAACGTCGTAATCGCACTTTACTAGATATGGTGCGATCTATGATGTCTCTTACTGATTTACCGCTATCGTTTTGGGGTTATGCTTTAGAGACGGCTGCATTCACGTTAAATAGGGCACCATCAAAATCCGTTGAGACGACGCCTTATGAACTGTGGTTTGGCAAGAAACCAAAGTTGTCGTTTCTTAAAGTTTGGGGCTGCGATGCTTATGTGAAGAAACTTCATCCTGATAAGCTCGAACCCAAATCGGAGAAATGTGTCTTCATAGGATACCCAAAGGAGACTGTTGGGTATACCTTCTATCACAGATCCGAAGGCAAAACTTTTGTTGCTAAATTCGGAAATTTTCTAGAGAAGGAGTTTCTCTCGGAAGAAGTGAGTGGGAGGAAAGTAGAACTTGATGAGGTAACTATACCTGCTCCCTTATTGGAAAGTAGTTCATCACAGAAATCAGTTTCTGAGACACCTACACCAATTAGTAAGGAAGTTAATGATGATGATCATGAAACTTTAGATCAAGTTATTACTGAACCTCGTAGGTCAACAAGAGTAAGATCCGCACCAGAGTGGTACGGTAATCCTGTTCTGGAGGTTATGTTACTAGACCATGACGAACCTACGAACTATGAAGAAGCGATGGTGAGCCCAGATTCCGCAAAATGGCTTGAGGCCATGAAATCTGAGATGGGATGCATGTATGAGAACAAAGTATGGACTTTGGTTGACTTTCCCAATGATCGGCAAGCCATTGAAAATAAATGGATCTTCAAGAAGAAGACTGACGCTGATGGTAATGTTACTGTCTATAAAGCTCGACTTGTTGCGAAAGGTTTTCGACAAGTTCAAGGGATTGACTACGATGAGACCTTCTCACCCGTAGCGATGCTTAAGTCCGTCCGAATCATGTTAGCAATTGCCGCATTTTATGATTATGAAATTTGGCAAATGGATGTCAAAACTGCATTCCTGAATGGATTTCTGGAAGAAGAGTTGTATATGATGCAACCAGAAGGTTTTGTCGATCCAAAGGGAGCTAACAAAGTGTGCAAGCTCCAGCGATCCATTTATGGACTGGTGCAAGCCTCTCGGAGTTGGAATAAACGCTTTGATAGTGTGATCAAAGCATTTGGTTTTATACAGACTTTTGGAGAAGCCTGTATTTACAAGAAAGTGAGTGGGAGCTCTGTAGCATTTCTGATATTATATGTGGATGACATATTACTGATTGGAAATGATATAGAATTTCTGGATAGCATAAAGGGATACTTGAATAAGAGTTTTTCAATGAAAGACCTCGGTGAAGCTGCGTATATATTGGGCATCAAGATCTATAGAGATAGATCAAGACGCTTAATTGGACTTTCACAAAGCACATACCTTGACAAAGTTTTGAAGAAGTTCAAAATGGATCAAGCAAAGAAAGGATTCTTGCCTGTGTTGCAAGGTGTGAAGTTGAGTAAGACTCAATGCCCGACCAATGCAGAAGATAGAGAGAAGATGAATGATGTCCCCTATGCTTCAGCCATAGGCTCTATCATGTATGCAATGCTGTGTACCAGACCTGATGTATGCCTTGCTATAAGTCTAGCAGGAAGGTACCAAAGTAATCCAGGAGTGGATCACTGGACAGCGGTCAAGAACATCCTGAAATACCTGAAAAGGACTAAGAATATGTTTCTCGTATATGGAGGTGACAAAGAACTCATCGTAAATGGTTACGTTGATGCAAGCTTTGACACTGATCCGGGCGATTCTAAATCGCAAACCGGATACGTATTTACATTGAACGGTGGAGCTGTCAGTTGGTGCAGTTCTAAACAAAGCGTCGTGGCGGGATCTACATGTGAAGCGGAGTACATAGCTGCTTCGGAAGCAGCAAATGAAGGAGTCTGGATGAAGGAGTTCATATCCGATCTAGGTGTCATACCTAGTGCATCGGGTCCTATGAAAATCTTTTGTGACAATACTGGCGCAAGTGCCTTGGCAAAGGAATCCAGATTTCACAAGAGAACCAAGCACATCAAAAGACGCTTCAATTCCATCCGGGATTTATTCCAGGTGGGAGACATAGAAATTTGCAAGATACATACGGATCTGAATGTTGCAGACCCGTTGACTAAGCCTCTTCCACGAGCAAAACATGATCAGCACCAAGGCTCCATGGGTGTAAGAATCATTACTGTGTAATCTAGATTATTGACTCTAGTGCAAGTGGGAGACTGAAGGAAATATGCCCTAGAGGCAATAATAAAGTATTATTTATTTCCTTGTATCATGATAAATGTTTATTATTCATGCTAGAATTGTATTAACCGGAAACATAATACATGTGTGAATATATAGACAAACAGAGTGTCACTAGTATGCCTCTACTTGACTAGCTCGTTAATCAAAGATGGTTATATTTCCTAGCCATAGATATAAGTTGTCATTTGATTAACGAGATCACCTCATTAGGAGAATGACGTGATTGACTTGACCCATTCCGTTAGCTTAGCACTCGATCGTTTAGTATGTTGCTATTGCTTTCTTCATGACTTATACATGTTCCTATGACTATGAGATTATGCAACTCCCGTTTACCGGAGGAACACTTTGTGTGCTACCAAACGTCACAACGTAAATGGGTGATTATAAAGGTGCTCTACAGGTGTCTCCAAAGGTACTTGTTGGGTTGGCGTATTTCGAGATTAGGATTTGTCACTCCGATTGTCGGAGAGGTATCTCTGGGCCCACTCGGTAATGCACATCACTATAAGCCTTGCAAGCATTGTGACTAATAAGTTAGTTGCGGGATGATGTGTTACGGAAGAGTAAAGAGACTTGCCGGTAACGAGATTGAACTAGGTATCGAGATACCGACGATCAAATCCCGGGCAAGTAACATACCGGTGACAAAGGGAACAACGTATGTTGTTATGCGGTCTGACCGATAAAGATCTTCGTAGAATATGTGGGAGCCAATATGGGCATCCAGGTCCCGCTATTGATTATTGACCGGAGACGTGTCTCGGTCATGTCTACATAGTTCTCGAACCCGTAGGGTTCCGCACGCTTAACGTTACGATGACAGTTTTATTGAGTTTTAATGTACTGAAGGAGTTCGGAGTCCCGGATGAGATCGGGGACATGACGAGGAGTCTCGAAATGGCCGAGACATAAAAATCGATATATTGGACGACTATATTCGGACTTCGGAAAGGTTCCGAATGATTCGGGTATTTTTCGGAGTACTGGAGAGTTACGGGAATTCGTATTGGGCCTTAATGGGCCATACGGGAAAGGAGAGAAAGGCCTCAAAAGGTGGCCGCACACCTCCCCATGATCTGGTCCGAATTGGACTAGGGAAGGGGGGCGCACCCTTCCTTCTTTCTCCTTCCCCCTTCCCTTCTCTTACTCCCACAAGGAAAGGAGGAGTCCTACTCCCGGTGGGAGTAGGACTCCCCCCTATGGCGCGCCTCTCCCCTTGGCCGGCTGCCTCCCCCTTGCTCCTTTATATACGGGGGCAGGGGGGCACCCCAGAGACACAACAATTGATCCTTGAGATCTCTTAACCGTGTGCGGTGCCCCCCTCCACCATATTACACCTCGATAATACCGTTGCGGAGCTTAGGCGAAGCCCTGCGTCGGTGGAACATCATCATCGTCACCACGCCGTCGTGCTGACGAAACTCTCCCTCAACACTCGGCTGGATCGGAGTTCGAGGGACGTCATCGAGCTGAACGTGTGTAGAACTCGGAGGTGCCATACCTTCGGTACTTGATCGGTCGGATCGTGAAGACGTACGACTACATCAACCGCGTTGTGATAACGCTTACGCTGTCGGTCTACGAGGGTACGTGGACAACACTCTCCCCTCTCGTTGCTATGCATCACCATGATCTTGCATGTGCGTAGGAATTTTTTTTGAAATTACTACGTTCCCCAACACTGACAACCTTTGCCAAAGAAAATGGAGGATTTTTGCAAGTTCACCTTTTGTCCCGAAGCCTCCTCATAAATGACCAAGATCTCCCTTAGAGTCTCTAGGTACTCCGGGGATCCCTCCAGGAATACAATACTATCGTCTGCAAATAACAGATGTGTGATATGGGGACCAGTGCTCCCAAACGTCACACCCTTCAGTCTATTATCTGCTTGCGCTTTCCTCAAAAGTGCAGAAAAACCCTCGACACAGAATAAGAACAAGTACGGCGAAAGAGGGTCCCCCTGCCTGAGCCCTCGGGAAGGAATGAAACACCTCGAGCACGCACCATTAAGCTTTACCGAGAAGCTCGCCGTCTTCACACAACGCATGATCATCGCTATCCATGTCGGGGCAAAACCAAACCGTTCCAACATCTGTTTCAAAAACACCCACTCAACCCGATCATAGGCCTTCATCATATCGAGCTTAACTGCACATAGGGGTGTCTTCCTCTTCCTATTGCGAATGGCATGGACACACTCATAGGCTACCAAGACATTGTCCGTGATAAGTCGCCCAGGCACAAAAGCACTCTGCTCCTCTGAGATCAGGACCGGAAGGATGCCCTTTAACCTGTTGGCCAGAACGTTGTTGCTATCTTATATAATACGTTACACAAACTAATCGGTCGAAACTGTGATAGCAACTCCGGTGAGTTAACTTCAGGAATCATGACTATCACTGTAGCATTAAAACCCTTAGGCGCAGCAACTCCACTCAAAAAATCACGAACAACCCTGCAAATATCTTTCCGGAGCAGCGACCAGTGTTGCTGGTAAAAAAGCGCGGGAAGCCCATCCTGCCCTGGGGCTTTAGTCGGTCCCATCTGAAATAGAGTCGTCTCTATCTCAGAGTCGGAAATCGGTGCTGTCAAAGCCGTGTTCATCTCTTCCGTGACTGCACACTGAATATTTTGTAGCACCCCCTCTACCCCAAACGACCCTTCTGAAGTGAACAGTTCTTCATAGAAAGCTGCTGCCATGGCTCGCATCTCCTCATCAACAGTACACCTTGATCCATCTGCTCACCGCAAAGCCATGATGGTGTTCTTTCTTTTGCGATGTGACGCTCGGTTCTGAAAGTACTTACTATTTTGATCCCCCGTCTTAAGCCAATCCACCCTCGAGCGCTACCTGTACATTATTTCTTCCCTCTCATACACTTCCCTCAATTGCTCTTCTAGCTCTCTCACCTCGTGCTGGTAACCCGAGCTAAGTGCTCGTTCTTTTGCTTCCAACAGTTGGGCTTTCAGCTGTTTTATCTTCCTTCGAATAGACCCAAACACCTCTCGCGCCCACCGCTGCATCGAACCCGCCATTCTGCCCAGTTTATCCCATACTGCCATTACTCCCTCCTCGCCTATGCTCGCCACTTCCCAAGCCTCCGCTATCATTGCCTCATACTGCTCATGTCGGCTCCAAGCTTCCTCATATATAAACGGTCTATCCCCCGCCCCGGTGCGCTGTGGAGCCGTCTCCGATATATGCACCAGGAGGGCTTGGTGATCCGATTCTTCACATAACAGATGCTCAACCGAAGTCTCCGGAAACATACTCAAGAAACATCATTGCAAGTGGCACAATCCAACCGAACCTGAATATTATCCCGCCCATCTCTTTTATTATCCCATGTGAAGGGTACCCGGTGAAACCAAGATCAGCCAGGCCGCAGTCGGCGAGGCAATCTCGGAAATCCTCCATTTGAATGAAAGGCCTTGGATTACCCCCACTTGATCCATGCGGAAGAGGGCCTCGTTAAAGTCACCGACACATAGCCAGGGTAGATTATCTTGGGCTCGAAGAAAACGAATAGCATCCCACAATTTTTTGCGCAGTTCAGTTTTGGGTTCTCCATAGAATCCAGTGATTCTATAGGGCTTACCCTCCCAAGCCACCTCGGCATCAAGGAAATATTGGCACCACGGCCTCACCGTAACCTGAATATGATCCCTCCACCACAAGGCCAAGCCCCCACTTCTTCCATTGCAACTCACAGCAACTCCACTAGTGAACCCCAAGCTCCATTTCAACCGTTCCATAGCTCTAGATGATTTTTTTTGTTTCAGAAAGGAAAACCACCGCTGGGTTGTGAGACCGAATGAGGTCTCGAAGTTCGCCCACTGTCGAGTCCAACCCCAATTCTCGACAGTTCCAGGCAAGGAGATGTTGGGGATCGTTGCAGAATTTTAAAATTTTCTACGCATCACCAAGATCCATCTATGGAGTTTACTAGCAACGAGAGGGAAGGAGTGCATCTACATACCCTTGTAGATCGCGAGCGGAAGCGTTCAAGTGAACGGGGTTGATGGAGTCGTACTCGTCGTGATCCAAATCACCGATTACCGAGCGCCGAACGGACGACACCTCCGCGTTCAACACACGTACAGAGCAGCGATGTCTCCTCCTTCTTGATCCAGCAAGGGGGAAGGAGAGGTTGATGGAGATCCAGCAGCATGACGGCGTGGTGGTGGAAGTAGCGGGGATCCCGGCAGGGCTTCGCCAAGCGCAAGCGGGAGGGAGAGGTGTCACGGGAGGGAGAGGGAGGCGCCAGGGGCAAGGGTACTGCTGCCCTCCCTCCCCCCACTATATATAGGGGTACTGGGGAGGCGCCGGCCCCCTGGAGATCCCATCTGAGGGGGGGGGGCGGCGGCCAAGGGGTGGCTTCCCCCCCCCCAAGCCAAGGGGGGGGGGGGCGCCCCCACCCCTAGGGTTTCCAACCCTAGGCGCAAGGGGAGGCCCAAGGGGGGCGCACCAGCCCACCAGGGGCTGGTTGCCCTCCCACTTCAGCCCATGGGGCCCTCCGGGATAGGTGGCCCCACCCGGTGGACCCCCGGGACCCTTCCGGTGGTCCCGGTACAATACCGATAACCCCCGAAACTTTCCCGGTGGCCGAAACTGGACTTCCTATATATAATTCTTCACCTCCGGACCATTCCGGAACTCCTCGTGACGTCCGGGATCTCATCCGGGACTCCGAACAACTCTCGGGTTTCCGCATACTAATATCTCTACAACCCTAGCGTCACCGAACCTTAAGTGTGTAGACCCTACGGGTTCGGGAGACACGCAGACATGACCGAGACGACTCTCCCGTCAATAACCAACAGCAGGATCTGGATACCCATGTTGGCTCCCACATGTTCCACGATGATCTCATCGGATGAACCACGATGTCAAGGATTCAATCAATCCCGTATACAATTCCCTTTGTCAATCGGTATGTTACTTGCCCGAGATTCGATCGTCGGTATCCCAATACCTTGTTCAATCTCGTTACCGGCAAGTCTCTTTACTCGTACCGTAATGCATGATCCCGTGGCTAACTCCTTAGTCACATTGAGCTCATTATGGTGATGCATTACCGAGTGGGCCCAGAGATACCTCTCCGTCATACGGAGTGACAAATCCCAGTCTCGATCCGTGTCAACCCAACAGACACTTTCAGAGATACTCGTAGTGTACCTTTATAGTCACCCAGTTACGTTGTGACGTTTGGTACACCCAAAGCACTCCGACGGCATCCGGGAGTTACACGATCTCATGGTCTAAGGAAAAGATACTTGACATTGGAAAAGCTCTAGCAAACGAACTACACGATCTTTGTGCTATGCTTAGGATTGGGTCTTGTCCATCACATCATTCTCCTAATGATGTGATCCCGTTATCAATGACATCCAATGTCCATAGTCAGGAAACCATGACTATCTGTTCATCAACGAGCTAGTCAACTAGAGGCTTACTAGGGACACGTTGTGGTCTATGTATTCACACATGTATTACGATTTCCGGATAACACAATTATAGCATGAACAATAGACAATTGTCATGAACAAGGAAATATAATAATAACCATTTTATTATTGCCTCTAGGGCATATTTCCAACAGTCTCCCACTTGCACTAGAGTCAATAATCTAGTTACATTGTGATGAATCGAACACCCATAGAGTTCTGGTGTTGATCATGTTTTGCTCTAGGGAGAGGTTTAGTCAACGGATCTGCTACATTCAGGTCCGTATGTACTTTACAAATATCTATGTCTCCATTTTGAACACTTTCACGAATGGAGTTGAAGCGACGCTTGATATGCCTGGTCTTCCTGTGAAACCTGGGCTCCTTGGCAAGGGCAATAGCTCCAGTGTTGTCACAGAAGAGAGTCATCGGGCCCGATGCATTGGGAATCACCCCTAGGTCGGTAATGAACTCCTTTATCCAGATTGCTTCTTGTGCTGCCTCTGAGGCCGCCATGTATTCCGCTTCACATGTAGATCCCGCCACCACGCTTTGCTTGCAACTGCACCAGCTGACCGCCCCACCATTCAAAATATACACGTATCCGGTTTGTGACTTAGAGTCATCCAGCATCGACGTAACCCTTTACGACGAGCTCTTCGTCACCTCCATACACGAGAAACATATCCTTCGTCCTTTTCAGGTACTTAAGGATATTCTTGACCGCTGTCCAGTGTTCCATGCCGGGATTACTTTGGTACCTTCCTACCAAACTTACGGCAAGGTTTACATCAGGTCTGGTACACAGCATGGCATACATAATAGACCTTATGGCCGAGGCATAGGGGATGACACTCATCTTTTCTCTATCTTCTGCCGTGGTCGGGCATTGAGCTGTGCTCAATTGCACACCTTGCAATACAGGCAAGAACCCCTTCTTGGACTGATCCATATTGAACTTCTTCAATATCTTGTCAAGGTACGTACTCTGTGAAAGACCAATGAGGCGTCTTGATCTATCTCTGTAGATCTTGATGCCTAATATATAAGCAGCTTCTCCAAGGTCCTTCATTGAAAAACACTTATTCAAGTAGGCCTTTATACTTTCCAAGAATTCTATATCATTTCCCATCAATAGTATGTCATCCACATATAATATGAGAAATGCTACAGAGCTCCCACTCACTTTCTTGTAAACACAGGCTTCTCCATAAGTCTGTGTAAACCCAAACGCTTTGATCATCTCATCAAAGCGGATGTTCCAACTCCGAGATGCTTGCACCAGCCCATAGATTGAGCGCTGGAGCTTGCATACTTTGTCAGCATTCTTAGGATCGACAAAACCTTCCGGCTGCATCATATACAATTCTTCCTTAAGGAAGCCGTTAAGGAATGCCGTTTTGACGTCCATTTGCCATATCTCATAATCATAGAATGCGGCAATTGCTAACATGATTCGGACGGACTTCAGCTTCGCTACGGGTGAGAAAGTCTCATCGTAGTCAACCCCTTGAACTTGTCGATAACCCTTAGCGACAAGTCGAGCCTTATAGATGGTCACATTACCATCCGCGTCTGTCTTTTTCTTAAAGATCCATTTGTTTTCTATGGCTCGCCGATCATCGGGCAAGTCAATCAAAGTCCATACTTCGTTTTCATACATGGATCCTATCTCGGATTTCATGGCTTCTAGCCATTTGTCGGAATCTGGGCCCGCCATTGCTTCTTCATAGTTCGAAGGTTCACCGTTGTCTAACAACATGATTTCCAGGACAGGGTTGCCGTACCACTCTGGTGCGGAACGTGTCCTTGTGGACCTACGAAGTTCAGCAGTAACTTGATCCGAAGCTTCATGATCATCATCATTAACTTCCTCCCCAGTCGGTCTAGGCACCAAAGGAATATCTTCTCGCGCTGCGCTACTTTCCTGTTCGGAAGGGGTGACTATCACCTCATCAAGTTCCACTTTATTCCCACTTATTTCTTTCGAGAGAAACTCTTTCTCCAGAAAGGACCCGTTCTTGGCAACGAAGATATTGCCTTCGGATCTGAGGTAGAAGGTATACCCAATAGTTTCCTTAGGGTATCCTATGAAGACGCATTTTTCCGATTTGGGTTCGAGCTTTTCAGGTTGATGTTTCTTGACATAAGCATCGCATCCCCAAACTTTTAGAAACGACAGCTTAGGTTTCTTCCCAAACCATAATTCATATGGTGTCGTCTCAACGGATTTCGACGGAGCCCTATTAAAGTGAATGCGGCAGTCTCTAAAGCATAGCCCCAAAATGAGAGCGGTAGATCGGTAAGAGACATCATAGATCCAACCATATCCAATAGAGTGCGATTATGATGTTCGGACACACCATTTCGCTGAGGTGTTCCAGGCGGCGTGAGTTGTGAAACTATTCCACATTTCCTTAAGTGTGTGCCAAATTCGTGACTTAAATATTCTCCTCCACGATCTGATCGTAAGAACTTTATTTTCCTGTCACGTTGATTCTCAACCTCACTCTGAAATTCCTTGAACTTTTCAAAGGTCTCACATACCCATATCTACTCAAGTCATCAGTGAGAGTGAGAACATAACGATAGCCTCCGCGAGCCTCAACACTCATTGGACCGCACACATCGGTATGTATGATTTCCAATAAGTTGGTTGCTCGCTCCATTGTTCCGGAGAACGGAGTCTTGGTCATCTTACCCATGAGGCATGGTTCGCACGTGTCAAATGATTCGTAATCAAGAGACTCCAAAAGTCCATCTGCATGGAGCTTCTTCATGCGCTTGACACCAATGTGACCAAGGCGGCAGTGCCACAAGTATGTGGGACTATCGTTATCAACTTTACATCTTTTGGTATTCACACTATGAATATGTGTAACATCACGTTCGAGATTCATTAAGAATAAACCATTGACCAGCGGGGCATGACCATAAAACATATCTCTCATATAAATAGAACAACCATTATTCTCGGATTTAAATGAGTAGCCATCTCGCATTAAACGAGATCCTGATACAATGTTCATGCTCAAAGCTGGCACTAAATAACAATTATTGAGGTTTAAAACTAATCCCGTAGGTAAATGTAGAGGTAGCGTGCCGACGGCGATCACATCGACCTTGGAACCATTCCCGACGCGCATCGTCACCTCGTCCTTCGCCAGTCTCCGCTTATTCCGCAGCTCCTGTTTTGAGTTACAAATATGAGCAACCGCACCGGTATCAAATACCCAGGAGCTACTACGAGTACTGGTAAGGTACACATCAATTACATGTATATCACATATACCTTTGGTGTTGCCGGCCTTCTTGTCCGCTAAGTATTTGGGGCAGTTCCGCTTCCAGTGACCACTTCCCTTGCAATAAAAGCACTCAGTCTCAGGCTTGGGTCCATTCTTTGGCTTCTTCCCGGCAACTGGCTTACCGGGCGCGGCAACTCCCTTGCCGTCCTTCTTGAAGTTCTTCTTACCCTTGCCTTTCTTGAACTTAGTGGTTTTATTCACCATCAACACTTGATGTTCCTTTTTGATCTCCACCTCCGCTGATTTCAGCATTGAATATACCTCAGGAATGGTCTTTTCCATCCCCTGCATATTGAAGTTCATCACAAAGCTCTTGTAGCTCGGTGGAAGCGACTGAAGGATTCTGTCAATGACCGCGTCATCCGGGAGATTAACTCCCAGCTGAGACAAGCGGTTGTGTAACCCAGACATTTTGAGTATGTGCTCACTGACAGAACTATTTTCCTCCATTTTACAACTGAAGAACTTGTCGGAGACTTCATATCTCTCGACCCGGGCATGAGCTTGGAAAACCATTTTCAGCTCTTCGAACATCTCATATGCTCCGTGTTTCTCAAAACGCTTTTGGAGCCCCGGTTCTAAGCTGTAAAGCATGCCGCACTGAACGAGGGAGTAATCATCAGCACGTGATTGCCAAGCGTTCATAACGTCTTGGTTCTCTGGGATGGGTGCTTCACCTAGCGGTGCTTCTAGGACATAATCTTTCTTGGCAGCTATGAGGATGATCCTCAGGTTCCGGACCCAGTCCGTATAGTTGCTGCCATCATCTTTCAGCTTGGTTTTCTCTAGGAACGCGTTGAAGTTGAGGGCAACGTGGGCCATTTGATCTACAAGACATATTGTAAAGATTTTAGACTAAGTTCATGATAATTAAGTTCATCTAATCAAATTATTCAATGAACTCCCACTCAGATAGACATCCCTCTAGTCATCTAAGTGAAACATGATCCGAGTTAACTAGGCCGTGTCCGATCATCACGTGAGACGGACTAGTCAACATCGGTGAACATCTTCATGTTGATCGTATCTTCTATACGACTCATGCTCGACCTTTCGGTCTTCCGTGTTCCGAGGCCATGTCTGTACATGCTAGGCTCGTCAAGTCAACCTAAGTGTATTGCGTGTGTTCCGAGGCCATGTCTGTACATGCTAGGCTCGTCAACACCCGTTGTATGCGAACGTTAGAATCTATCACACCCGATCATCACGTGGTGCTTCGAAACAACGAACCTTCGCAACGGTGCACAGTTAGGGGGAACACTTTCTTGAAATTATTATAAGGGATCATCTTACTTACTACCGTCGTTCTAAGCAAATAAGATGTAAAACATGATAAACATCACATGCAATCAAATAGTGACATGATATGGCCAATATCATTTTGCTCCTTTTGATCTCCATCTTCGGGGCGCCATGATCATCTTCGTCACCGGCATGACACCATGATCTCCATCATCGTGTCTCCATGAAGTTGTCACGCCAACGATTACTTCTACTTCTATGGCTAACGCGTTTAGCAATAAAGTAAAGTAATTTACATGGCGTTATTCAATGACACGCAGGTCATACAAAAAATAAAGACAACTCCTATGGCTCCTGCCGGTTGTCATACTCATCGACATGCAAGTCGTGATTCCTATTACAAGAACATGATCAATCTCATACATCACATATATCTCATTCATCACATCCTTTTGGCCATATCACATCACAAGGCATATGCTGCAAAAACAAGTTAGACGTCCTCTAATTGTTGTTGCAAGTTTTTACGTGGCTTCTATAGGTTTCTAGCAAGAACGTTTCTTACCTACGTAAAACCACAACGTGATATGCCAATTTCTATTTACCCTTCATAAGGACCCTTTTCATCGAATCCGTTCCGACTAAAGTGGGAGAGACAGACACCCGCTAGCCACCTTATGCAACTAGTGCATGTCAGTCGGTGGAACCTGTCTCACGTAAGCGTACGTGTAAGGTCGGTCCAGGCCGCTTCATCCCACAATGCCGCCGAAACAAGATAAGACTAGTAGTGGCAAGAAAATTGACAACATTTACGCCCACAACAAGTTTGTGTTCTACTCGTGCATAGAAACTACGCATAGGCCTGGCTCATGATGCCACCTTGTAGAGGATCGTTGCAGAATTTTAAAATTTTCTACGCATCACCAAGATCCATCTATGGAGTTTACTAGCAACGAGAGGGAAGGAGTGCATCTACATACCCTTGTAGATCGCGAGCGGAAGCGTTCAAGTGAACGGGGTTGATGGAGTCGTACTCGTCGTGATCCAAATCACCGATGACCGAGCGCCGAACGGACGGCACCTCCGCGTTCAACACACGTACGGAGCAGCGACGTCTCCTCCTTCTTGATCCAGCAAGGGGGAAGGAGAGGTTGATGGAGATCCAGCAGCACGACAGCGTGGTGGTGGAAGTAGCGGGGATCCCGGCAGGGCTTCGCCAAGCGCAAGCAGGAGGGAGAGGGAGGCGCCAGGGGCTAGGGTACTGCTGCCCTCCCTCCCCCCCACTATATATAGGGGTACTTGGGGGCGCCGGCCCCCTGGAGATCCCATCTGAGGGGGGGGGCGGCAGCCAAGGGGTGGCTTCCCCCCCAAGCCAGGGGGGCGCCCACCCCTAGGGTTTCCAACCCTAGGCGCAGGGGGAGGCCCAAGGGGGGGCGCACCAGCCCACCAGGGGCTGGTTCCCCTCCCACTTCAGCCCATGGGGCTCTCCGGGATAGGTAGCCCCACCTGGTGGACCCCCGGGACCCTTCCGGTGGTCCCGGTACAATACCGATAACCCTCGAAACTTTCCCGGTGGCCGAAACTGGACTTCCTATATATAATTCTTCACCTCCGGACCATTCCGGAACTCCTCGTGACGTCCGGGATCTCATCCGGGACTCCGAACAACTTTCGGTTTCCGCATACTAATATCTCTACAACCCTAGCGTCACCGAACCTTAAGTGTGTAGACCCTACGGGTTCGGGAGACATGCAGACATGACCGAGACGACTCTCCGGTCAATAACCAACAGCGGGATCTGGATACACATGTTGGCTCCCACATGTTCCACGATGATCTCATCGGATGAACCACGATGTCGAGGATTCAATCAATCCCGTATACAATTCCCTTTGTCAATCGGTATGTTACTTGCCCGAGATTCGATCGTCGGTATCCCAATACCTTGTTCAATCTCGTTACCGGCAAGTCTCTTTACTCGTACCGTAATGCATGATCCCGTGGCTAACTCCTTAGTCACATTGAGCTCATTATGATGATGCATTACCGAGTGGGCCCAGAGATACCTCTCCGTCATACGGAGTGACAAATCCCAGTCTCGATCCGTGTCAACCCAACAGACACTTTCAGAGATACCTGTAGTGTACCTTTATAGTCACCCAGTTACGTTGTGACGTTTGGTACACCCAAAGCACTCCTACGGCATCCGGGAGTTACACGATCTCATGGTCTAAGGAAAAGATACTTGACATTGGAAAAGCTCTAGCAAACGAACTACACGATCTTTGTGCTATGCTTAGGATTGGGTCTTGTCCATCACATCATTCTCCTAATGATGTGATCCCGTTATCAATGACATCCAATGTCCATAGTCAGGAAACCATGACTATCTGTTGATCAACGAGCTAGTCAACTAGAGGCTTACTAGGGACACGTTGTGGTCTATATATTCACACATGTATTACGATTTCCGGATAACACAATTATAGCATGAACAATAGACAATTATCATGAACAAGGAAATATAATAATAACCATTTTATTATTGCCTCTAGGGCATATTTCCAACAGGAGATTCATTGCTCTCGGCGGCCCTGGGTACCAGGGTCCGCCGCTTTATCATCTCTGTCTTGGATGCGGTCAAACATCGAGGTGGTCTTCCTCCTCGTATCGCGAATGAACTCATCCTCCCCAGTTCTCACTTCTGCTCCTCCTTTTGCTATCCACACCTGCCTCGGCCTCCTCTTCCTGCTACCATCATCTCTCCAATAGTTTGGCTCCGACCGATGTGTCTCTCTAGAATCTGTCCTGTCCTTCCTCACGTAGTAACCCCTGCGTCGGCCCCGGGTCCCATGCACGTAGGATCCCCCCAGTGGATCGTCCCGAACCGGATCTGCATGGCGCCCGTTATGGCCCCCCTCGACGTGATTTCTGCTGTGCCCACTGGTTCTTTCATGTGTCTTCCCTTCGCGCTCCACCTCCATGTGGCCACCCATTTGACTCCCCAAACGTTGTTCCATGAGTTTACTTCTCATCTCCGCTTCCCTTCTTGCCTCAAGGCTGTCCCTGAGGTCCCGCCCCCGAGCTGTATCAAGCTTTCCTCTATCTTTGTTTGGGCTGGTTACTTCACCTCCCGCGTGCTCTGGACGGTCACCAGTGCGGCCGTCCGAAGTACACGAAAATTCAGATTGCAGATTCCTCTTTGTAGGCATGTCCCTGACTCTTGGGTGCACAATGTTGTTGTTAGCCGTCTCACCAGTGTGAGAGCAGCCAAAGCTGTTATAGCTGCCCATCCCTCCTGCCTTCGACCCGTCTTTGCTGGAGTTGTTCCTTCCTGGAGAAGCTCTAAGCCAGCCCCACCCCCCATTGTAACGACGAGTCGACGGGGGGTTCGCACTCCCCCCCCTATGCACAAGTCTACCACAGTCAAAACAAAAGTGCGGAATCTTCTCATAATAAAAGTCAAACCATGTCTTCTCCTTATCCTCCTTCTTCTTCTTCAAATAAATACCCCGGACTAACGGTTCATACACAGAAATCTTAGTCCGAACCCTGAAGCTCTGTCCTCTGGCAAATCCATCTTTATCCACATCAACATTGACTGTCTCTCCCAACTAATCCCCTAAGGCCCTACCAAAGGCTTCAGTCCTCTTGTCCGGTGGCAGATCCGAGATTCTTACCCACACATCAACTTTATCAAATATCATCTCAGACGGTCTCTTATCTCCCTCATACTTCTTCATCACCAGCACACTAAAATCAAACTGCCACAGACCATTGTGAATGACGTGCCTATAATCACCCTCAGATCCAAAGTGAACTTCAAAAATATTAGGTCCAATCTCAGCAAACTTAGCTTCTTTGTGTAGACCCCAGGCCCTAGGCATTGTCTTCTCAACCACTGACATCTTCATTGGTCGAGGAGAGCAGACTTTACCTACAGCAGACCATCGGTGATCTTTACGGACTTGCGGGTTTGGATCTTCAAAGACAAAACCCTCCTCCTCCTTGTCCATAAGCACCATGCCTCCTAACCTCGCCGAAAGACTTGCCGCCGGATCCGGCGTTTTGCTCTCTGCAGGAGACTTGCTCCCCCCCCCCCCCCCGCTAGCACCTCCGACCCCCTTCCGCGCCGGCGTGGCCGCCGCCGCATCAGATGGGATCGGTGTAGATCTGTTCGCCGTGGCTGCATCCTTCCCTCCCGCTTCTCCCGCCATGAGCGCCCCTCCAAAGCGTGGAGAGACAGGTAGACTGGCCTAACACGAGGGAGACGCCGTCGCCGCCCTGAGCTTTGCCAGATTCCAACCACCCCAGTGCACCAAAACCCTAACCCTAGCGAGAGAACGCAGTCGCCTTGGCGATCGCCTCCTATCGCCCGTAGCGCTTCGAGACTTGGTGGACCCACTGCCCCAATTTGCGCAACCTATTATCGTATAATAATTCAGACAGGACATGCGCGACCTATTATCGTATAATAATTAGCACTCGTGTTTGAAAAACTGCATTTCAAATCATGTAGGATCTCAGCACGCGTGTGTGATTCAACAAATAAAGGAAAACGCCGTTTACTATTCGCGCGCTGGGTCTGCCCGGTGGAAAGGCAGGCAACGAGCCATTGGATTTTTAATTGGGTATATCGATTTTCGGGGCCATTGGATTAAAATTCAACTGCCGTCTTCCTTTCTTCTTCCTTTAATTGTTCCTTTTCGCACAAAATTGACTTATCCAAATTGCAAATTCAGTCAACTTACACATAGTAGCTATTATCGTATACTCCCTCTGTCTTAAAATAAGTGTCTCAAGTTTGTATTATCTTTAGTATAAAGTTGTACTAAGCTTGAGATACTTATTTTGAGACGGAGGAAGTACACGGAGGGAGTACTCGTGTTTGAAAAACTGCATTTCAAATCATGGAGGATCTCGGCACGCGTGTGTGATTCAACAAATGAAGGAAAACGCCGTTTACTATTCGCGCGCTGGGTCTGCCCGGTGGAAAGGCATGCAACGAGCCAAGTGAAGTGACCGGCCGCCTCGCTTCGCCACTGGCCGGGTGCCCGGGTGGGTGGGCGGGCGCGCGAGGCGCAGATATTTGCGCGCGCGCCGCGACGTTACGCGCCGTGGTTGGCCGACGACGCCGCGACGCGGGTGCGTGGGGTTCCTTGTCTTGTCTCCCCGGTCTCCGGTGCCTCGCCCTCCTCCTCCTCCTCGCCGTGGCCGGCAGCGGGGCTCCGTCAAGCGACCCCGGCATCCGCCGGACGCGACGCCCCGTCCTCTCAGACTTCACTCAGGGCGCGTCCTCGCTCGCACTAGCGCCGATGCCAGGCGTGTGCCCTCGGGTGGTGACCACCGGACGGGACGCGCCGGACGTGACCTGCGCGCCACACATGCATGGACAAATTCCCTCCGATCGTGCGTGCGCCAGTGCCGCGGGCACGAACTTTCCCCGCCCCACGACCTGGAATCGGATGACGGGCGCACCGGCACCGGTGCTCGCGAGCACGATGCGGTGCCGTACGGCGTCTCTGGCTGCGCTTGTCCTATCTGAATTAAGTACGCGCATCTTCTCTTCCCATCTACTCTATCGGAGCTGAAATGTGCACTATCTAGACATGATTAGAAGAGTATTATTCGAGTGTGTTATTATAATAATAGAGATATATGGACGGAGCTGCACCACACAAAAAAAGACGGACCGGCCTGCCACGATTGCTTGCTCCTGTGATTTGACCACCCCCTTAATTCGCTTTGCATCATATCCTGCTCAGTTTAGGTCATGCTAGATCACGCGCCGCTGTTTGTGTGCGCATATTTTCTTTTTCTTCCCGATCGAAAATAGTCCAGCGTGCATGCACGCATGTGGGCTGAGCATGTGGCTGATTAGTTTTGGCCTTGGTGCATCGGATGGAGAATATTATACACCGGCATGCACGAGCTTATCCTAGCCTCAAATAGTGAGAAAAAAACGCAGCCGCCAGGGCACTATTTCTTGTGCCTATGAGCAGCCAAGAATACACTACCACAGTGGTGTATTGTCACGTTTTCAACGTGTGCCTGTAATGTTATGGTTCATGACCGGGCATTTTTAGAGCGAATGAAAGCGCAGAGAGTCCGGAAATGTCATGAACGAGAAAACTTTTTCCAAGCGATCAATTACACGAACAGGATTTTCTTTTCGTAAGCGGTCAATATCGTGAGCAGGAAACTTTTTCTTATCACATCCCCAAAGGGAGAAAACAAAAGCCGACTTTTTTTTTTACAAGAATGAAAGCACAAGGGACCGGGCTAGCTTGTGCACCACACTATTTTGTTTTCCGCCCTGATCATAACAGTCCAGCGGCCGATCCGTTTTCTATGTAATCAACTGTTATCTGGTCCTGCATCCGTGCACGAAGCAGTGCTGCTGTAATTAAATCTGCACCGCTGACAGTGACACATGCATGCATGTGGGTTGAACGTGTAGTTGGGCACGAGCTGATTCTACCCTTAATCTGTGAAAAGAAAATGCATTCAGCCGCCAGGGCACTGTTACTAGTGTCTATGAGCAGCCAAGAACACGCATGCATGCATGCATTTGGATAGAACATACTGTGATTTTTTATTTGACAATCAGAACATACTGTGATTTGATTTAGCAGAGGGCATGCATGAGCTAATTCTAGCTGCTCTTAATTAGTGCATCGGATGGAGAATATTATACACGGGCATGAGCTGATCCTAGCCTTAATTAGTGAAGCGAATGCAGCCGCCAGGGCACTCACTATTCCTAGTGTCTATGAGCAGCCAAGAACATTGTTTAGTCCAATTGTTTAGTCCGGACCAGAGGAGGTTTTATCGTGGGTTTTGCCGCGTTTTCAACGGGCGCCTGCGACGTTAAGAACATAAAGCTTTTTTTTTTCTTTCTAATCGATCGGTTTCGTGAACAGGATAACCTTTTCTGATCATCAAAGGGAAGGACGAAAGCAGACGTATATAGGAGACCGGCCGTATGATGCAGCGTTTTCAACCCAGCCTTAATAACAGTGGCAGGCAAAGGCAGCTAACGGAACCGCAAATGTGGCAACACGAGTGCATACCGCGACCCGATCGGCATCTCGCCCGGCATATCGTCGTCTGCCTGATGGGGAGCCCTCTTTTCCTTCCCTTCACTCATGGCCTCTGCAACTTTGCCTTGAAGTAGACCGTGCCGTTTGTCGGCCTCCTCCAAGAACGATATACTCCTATATGTTTATATTTGTGAGAATAAAAAAATATGTTTATATTTGTATATAAGAGGAGATTGCACAAACATACAAATATTTGAGAATAAAAAAATATGTTTATATTTGTATATAAGAGGAGATTGCACAAACATACAAATATTTGAAGCTGAGGTAACGAAAACCCTCGACTCTAGGACTAGTCACTAACGGAAACATAAATTGCTCTGATTAGTCACTTGATGAGAAGTATCACATGCGGGTCCCTTGTGTTAAGCTCTTTGGGAAATTTGAAATCTTCACAAATATATAAAAAATGATTATTTTAAAACAATTCAAAAAAAAACTGAAAATTAAAAAAATAACATGAAATACATTCCAGTAATTCAATCAATCTTCAGTGATTAATCTGGAAAATTTTCAGCCTATTTTCTTAACCATTTTAAATTTTGGGCAATGTTTGCAAGTCAACTCATACATGTACGGTTCGTAAAAAAATGTTCAAATTTTAAAACGGCTAGGACAATGGGCTAAACAAATCATCTTGGTTAACAAACATGGACTAAACTACAAGATATTTTCTGATTTTTTTATGATTTTTTTTAAAAACAGATTCTATCAAACTTTGAATAATTCATTCTCATTAAGCGACCTATTAGAGCATTATGCAGTTTTTTTGTTACGAGTTAGTTAGAGCTTGCTTTTTTTTTATAGAGTCCCCTGGAGTTGTGGTTATTGCCCCAACACTTGTGTATTTCTGCAATTTCTTCTACTCATTTCTATAGACCAAACCATCATGACAGATTTTATTCATTCTATAGCTTTCGTGAGGTGCGGTTGGCTGCGGCGGCGATGACTTCTTCGTCAACGGGTAGATCAATGGTGGCAGTGGTTGGTGGCTTGTCGGCGCCGGTGCAGGTTGACGTGCATCTGTGGTTGTGTCGAGAGCTTGGGTGAAGACCCTGTCTTGGCTTGGTGTCGTGACCAGCGATGACGATGGCTACAGTCAGTGTTCGCCTTCTTGGAGGCATCGATGCATTGCTGTCTCACCCCTAATTTGGCCACTGTTGCAGCTTCGAGGAAAACCCTTGTGTGTGATCGGACGATGACGACGCTTTGGTGTCGTTTTCCCCCTTGTGGGATTCGTCTTTGGAGCTGGGCATCGGCGAGCGGCACTAGTGGAAGGCGGCGGCGGTGTTGGCATCGAGGCTTATGTGGTAACGATGTTGGGGGGAGTTATGTCGGAGACACGGCTATGGTTGAGGTAGTTGGCTTTTCTTCGGCGTGTCCGCATGATTGTCTCGGCTTGTTTCTTGCTGTGAAGTCGAAGCTACGGTGGCGGGGTCCTGGTGGCGTACGATGACAGGCAACGGGTGGTATGTTCGGTGATCTTCCACGACGCCAGTCGTGCCTAGTTTTCCTTTGTTGTTCTCCTTCAAAGTCAGAGTTGTGTCGTCTGGTCGCAAGTGGTTGTGTTTTGGTGCGGATCTTCGTACAGCTCCACACGGCCTCTATAGTGTTTGTTGGGCCGACATTGCCTACGGTGAAGTCAAAGTCATTTTTCAGGGTTTAGGGATGATGATGACACCTTCTAGGGGTGGAGTGATGACTATGACGCATGTGTGCTGTCTTGACGAGGCCCATTGTGAAGAGGTGGGTGAGGTATCCTGTGTGTGCCACTCAACGGTTTGTAATGGTCTTTGGTGGATTTTCCACTAATTAACTAGGTAATCCTCTTCTGCTTAATTAATGAATGGTGCAAATGGTTTGCCTTTGTTTTTGAAAAAACACATGCTTACATCGTTTGTGATTACAACGACAAGAAAATTGAGATGGTCCTCTTACAAAATAGTGGAAAGATTGATCTCCACTTTACTAGCTAATGGGATATGTGCAGCCATATTAGCTTCCTTAGGATGGAAATTAAAACTAGATCACTAGATAAAAAGCTGGACGTGTTAGCGGACAATACATAACATATAAACTAGACCATACTCCCACACGTTGTTGCGGGAATGATTTGTAATATATTTTAATAAAATTTAGATGTATATAATATATTTGAAGTAAAAATATAAGAACTAAAATTGAAAATACATATGGTTCATTGTGTTTGATTATTGTATAATTATTTTTTAATTAAATATAATAGTATAATAAAACGAAAATTGCTATGCATGTTGAGGTGAATCTTTTCCCGGTCGAACTCACATGCGGAGCTCCCATCAGGAATTATTGTGCAGGGCCAATAAGTGGGAGACGTGTGTCCTCACGGGTCAACACCTCACCACTAAGTTACTAGATTTTTGTCATGGCGAGAGGAGAAGATGCATGGTCGATTTTCTTTCTTTCTGTCTTGGAGTTGACTCGCACAAAAATGCCAGGCCCAGAAATGTGGCGGCAACTAATGGGTGTCCCACAATCAGAAAGTGATACTACATTATTGTACCTACCCCAATTCTTTCTCTTCACCACTTTTGCAAGTGCAGGCACAATTCATCTGCATTGCACGGCTCGTTCGTTTGCAGGGTCCAATCGGATGACATGAGCGTTATCCATCCACCCCCCAGACACGGCACCGCATCCAGTTCTCCGGCTACTCGATTGGAATCCCGTTTCTTCGGGGCTTCCCAGATATGCTAAGGCCAGACGGGACCTATATCTGGCAAGCAAAACAACGTAGACCGACCGACCCAGGTGATCGGGCAGGCGATCCTGTCTCACACTCACCCTCGGCACGCATATATTCTTGTTTCACCGCCTCGTTGAGTCAAGACTTGACGTCGCTGCATTGCATGGAAGTTGTGAGAATTGGCATACGTGTTTACGTGTAATTGCAGAGAAGATGCGGACAAAGCAGAGGGCTGCAACCAGACAAAAAGCTAAAAATCCAGATGCATACAGAAACATTTTAACAAGCGGTATTTTTAGTCTCGGCCTCTGCATCATTGTCATGCAGACAGGCACAAACATATTAACCGAACAATGAGTATCAAGGTTCAACATATTTAAAATTTCCAATAATAATAAAAGGAAGCCACAACTAGCAAAAATAGAATATATGCCTACACACATTGCATACAATCGAACCGCCATCCAAAATGACTCCTCCATTTTATTCTAATTTAATTCAATTTCCGAATAGGCAACTAGAACCGAAATGCTTGGAATCATCTCCGTCCTTTTACCGGAAACGCTCAAAATTGAAGGCTTGCCGCGTGTCGTTGCGTCGCATAGGAATCCTATTGCACCGGTGCAAAATTGGTTCCTGCTTTCTCATTCTAGATAGACAAGCTCATATTTTGATTACTCCGTAACCCACCTTTCGAACCGTATGATGGCTGTTGGCCCCAAATCCTATCCAAGTTTTGAGCCCTTGATGCCCCGCTCCTTCTTTATTCACACTAACCAGCACCACGAAGCAAACTCGGCCACTGTTCGGGCTCACAAAAGCCAGATCCTTATTTATTTATTACTGAAAATTTACAAAAAGCCAGATCTTTGAGCCACATAACTAAATGTACGCGCGCACGCAGGCGAAGATACACAAGAAATCATAGAAGAAAAGAAACAAAAGAAAAGGCGAAAACGACGCATTCGGCAAGCGCATCCCGGGGATGCGAGTGCACAAACCGCTTTACGTATTATTCGTGTGGCGATCGATCGTGCGTGGTTAAGTGTCGTACTAGTAGCAGCGCTAGTGGCCCTCCCTCTCGATCGATCCATGAACGAAGTGCTGCGGCCAGGGCCGGGCTGCCACTCGATCTGCCAGGAACGGGAGCCCAACGGCTGTCCGCCTGCCTCCATCGGCGTCGCCTCAATCATCCAAACTCCTCTGCTTTCCACAAAGCGACGATCGGCGGTTTCGTTCACTCGTATCGTATGGCGTCACCTTTCCGACCACCCAAAGCCGGTCGATGAGATGCTGCTGCCACAAATCTAGAGCAACAGTGTTTCCGGGTCTGTGGACAACGCAGAGAAAGAGATGCATGCCATTTGCTTTGGGTACATGCCTAGCTGCATGGCGTGGACATCTCAAACCTGGGTTTAGCTGTACCAATGAATATAATATACTTATGTAGTACATGTGTGTGGTGTGCGTAAACTTGTTAGATTCATGATTTTTCATATTTGAAAGTTGAAACAGATGTTCATTGTACCAACAAATATAGTAATATACATGTCTAAGGTTGAGTCATTCTGAGTTTTTGACAACGATTTTGCTATTTTTCCATGGCGACCGAGAAATAACTATTTCCGAGTTACCCCGAGAACCATTTGATCTAGACGTTAGGAGGGTCTGCGCAAATGCAAAAGGAAGAGAAGATCTTGATCAGACTTTTCTAAGTTGACGGAGCCATAATATTTCTCTTTTGAAAAACCCCATGAGTCTATTTTCTTGATTTGGTTGCCATGTCGCTATTATTTTCATTTTATTTCTCTGCTTTTCCCGGGAATTGTTGTTAGTTGTCAAATAAAGGTGTGATGGAGGCACCTTGTCCTGTTTAACTTGTTTTTCTATGTGTTTTAGGTGTCAACCAAAGGTGTTGTGGGGCCATATTCCCTGTATCAATCTTTTATTCCCAAAAAATTAAAGATAAACAGTGCTAAAAGGCGTGTATGATATGCATCTCATCCGCCATGTTGCTAGTTTGTGTCAATGGATTTGGAAAATCCCTTTATAATTGATTTGCTACCTCAAGAGTTATTGGGAATAAAGTGTGTCTATATATACTAGAACTAGTAGATACTAATAAGAGCATGATACAAGTAAATTGTGTTAGTATTCAGTACTACCTAACTCAATCCCTTCAGATAAAGACAGGGAATTTCAGCTATACTACCATCATGCCTTATGCTCCAGAGCGAGAGGGATTGTGCCTAACCCTTCCCTGTCGAAATAAGCCCTAAAATGCCGTCGCGTCCCTCCTGAATATACCCAAGGTATATGGCAAATCCGATCAAGATCTAGCTTTAATTTTTCTTTCGGAAATCAGATGCAGGAGATAATAATATACCAAACCACCATGCATGCTCGACACCATGCTAGTGATCCAAAGTTGGGTTTACTAATCAAAGGACCTGGGATTCCCGAACAAACTCATAGGTGTCGAACTTGCAAGGCCCGAAACATTGTATAACGCTAATCTAATGGCCGAGCTGATCTAGCTACTTCACTGGCTCTCTAGTGGCCTAACTATTTCTGTTCGTTTATTCCCACAGTGGCTACATGTCCTAATGCCCATCATCATCCATCGAGCAGCTGTCCTGTCCCTGTGGTGGATCTCATGCCACTCTAACTGGGCGCAAGAGTTTAGTTCTGTCCCTAAGCTAAACTAATGCGGGTGACGAGAAAAGCTAGAGGCCGACCGGGCATCTAGTTGGGCCACTGATTGATGAAAAAAAATAAAGCAGGGTTTGGCGTGGATTAACTGGAATAATTAAAAATGATAATTACGGTAGACAAGACTACTCGGGCAAGTCAAGTCATGGAATGTGCAAGCAAAGAGGGGAGAAAATAAATTAACCCGCAATGTTCTCTTGGGAAAGCAAAGGTTAACTGATGGAGGATTAGTTTATAGCGGGCATAGCATTGTTTTGGATATAGTTGGCCCCGAAAGGAGAAAGGTGGTGGTGGTGTGTGTGCGCGCCTCATGGCCTTGTACCAAATCGACAAGGCGAAAGCCGCGAAACTCTAGAAAAAACAATGGACAGAGAGAGAAGATGGCTTCTCCCTCTGGACTGAGGCAAGCAGGCAGAGCCGCCTTGGCTGCCAGGCTATAAAAGGAAGGCCCTCGCACCAACCCGGCCATTGCCTCCTCCGCTCACCCAGAGCTAGTTAAGCAGCAAGCAAGCCCGTCGAGAAGCGAAACCGAGCCACGACCATCTGCTTTCTGGCTCCTAATAAGCCCAGCTCTCTCCACTCCCCATCGATCTCCACCGATCAAGCGACCATGCTTCACCATTACCACCATGGCGAAGTGGCCAGCCTGCACTGCCTCTCGCCCCCGAACCCGCCGTTCCACACCCACTATCACCACCCCGGCATGATCGCCGCCAGCATGACGCCCCCTCCGCCCTTCCACTTCTCACCGGCAGCCTATGAGTATGAGGACGAGCCTATCCTGCAGGAAGCGCTGGCTGCCATCGGCGATAACAGCCCGCCCGGCTCCGGCGGGGCTGATGACATCCATGGCCAGGTGCTGGCTTCAGCGGCGGAGGAGGAGCGGAGGCGGCGGAGGATGGTGTCCAACCGCGAGTCGGCGAGGCGGTCGCGCATGCGCAAGCAGCGGCAGCTCAGCGAGCTGTGGGCGCGGGTGGCGCACCTCCGCGGCGCCAACCGCCGCCTCCTCGACGAGCTCAACCGCGCAATGAGGAGCTGCGGCGACGTCCGCCGCGACAACGACCGGCTCGGCGCCGAGAAGGCCGAGCTGGAGGCCAGGCTCGAGCAGCTCATGCAGCAAGCACAACAGAGCACCAAATCCTCAGAGCCATGCGAGGAAAACACCACTGCCGCTGCTGCCGCTGCTGAATAAACCATTCTTATCTTCTCATTTTAACTACCAGGATCGTTAATTATTACTGTAGTATACTCAAATAAGGCGTGCGTTGAGGGGTTTGATCGGCTTAATCGTTTCTTAATTTTATTAAGACTGGGGTAATAATACATACCCTTAGCTACGTACTACTACTGCCCATTACTGTCATCTTTTTTGGCAAGGTGCAAGTGGCTAGATGAATATGGATTGGGTGTTACTGACGAGTTGCCGTCAGTGGACAAATTATAGTGCAACATGATCATACGGATGATGAAACAAGAAACCGCTCGAAACCAGTGTGGAATGAGAAACCATACAATACCATTGGTTTCTTCTTCCAAAGAAAAAAAAAGTCACTTTCCACTGATAATGATGTGGTGACTGACGAGTGGACTAATGGCCTGTACTTGCAACAAAGCTGTATTTCCATGAAAAACAGGGGACCAGATTGTTTGGATTAATTCATGTTATCTTGAGTCCCAAAAAACTCGGTGACTGTGTGTCTGAGAGTCGAGACAAACCAGAGCCTTGTTTTAACTTCAGCGGAAAAATCTATAAGCTAAATTATGAAATTGCTTAGATCTGAAACAAAAGCTAAACTCCCCTAAAAAACAAAGCTAAATGATCTCACGCAAATAAGGAACTGATAACAAGGCTTACGTACCAAATCCAGTGAGCTCATGGAAGATTTAGATATCCCAAATCAGGGTATAAAACAGTTTTGCATCATTAGGCGCCCGCCGCCTTTTCAGTAGCAAGTCTCGAAGATACAAAATCCTAAACAAAAGTGCGCAGAGTCTTGAATCAAAAAACAAAAGTCAATTTTGTATGTAGGTGCCAAGATTTAATATGAAAATTATGCAGTAACATGGAGAATATAGAACCAAAAACCATACCAAAATTAACAGGATTCAGGTGCATTGCAAATCTGCAGTTGGCAAGCTGTCATCAAATCAAGTGTCCAAGCCTGCGTGAGCGTGTGAATACAAAACGGAAAGGCATGGACCAGTGCGAGGCGCTCACGTCACAGGGACCCTGCAAAAGTGACCTGACCTGAATTGCTTCAAAAAGCAAGAGCTTTGACACATAATATACTTACATGGGTTGGGTGGACAGCCGGGGACAAGCACAATATACTGTCTTTGCGGTGGTGATGATGGAGCTTTCATCTAACAGGACAAGAACAGGAAGGAACTGCATTACCTCAAAAAGCTATTTAAATAGAGTTAACTTTCGGATGTTGCCCATGTATATCCAGTTCTGTCTATGGTTATGTAGATAAGAATAATTGCTAGCACAGTGCACAGGCAAATCAGGGAAAGGAAAAGGAAAGTGTTCAAATTTAGACATAAACAAGAGATGAAGGGTGTTCAACGAAGAACCGAGATGACGAATAGTAAACATTACAGTGAAATGTGAATATCACCACCATCAGCATGCTTCCCATTTGGATATCACAAAATTAAATTCAAAGTGCATAGTGCAATCATTGTTCGCAACAAATGCTGCTGAAAAAGATTCGATGAAATGAATCTAGCATCGCCTAACACGCAGGGCAGGTTATTTTTAAAAGATAACTTGCATGCCTCAGGTAGCATATACCTCAAGACTTAAGGCAACAAATTTTTCACAACACATGCTGCTGAAACTGGTTCAACGAAATGAATCAAGCATCACCTACATACATCTGCTGGACAGATTTTCATTATATGATAACTTGCAAGCTTCAGGTTGTTGCATGTCTTCAGGCTTGAGAAGAACATACAACAACCCACTAGCCTGCTGTTATCCCATCAGGTCTCCTTGGATGCTTGTCTCTTGCCAGGTGTTAGATTGTTTTCTGTTGCCAAAACACCTGCATTATTCTTTGGTGAAGCTTCAGCTACCAAAGATGGAGAATCCCTCCTCTCATGGCTCTTCTTCTCTTGGAGAAAATTTACCGGGTTCGCGTACGAACTTGTACATGGCCACCTACAAACGAAGAATGGAGATGAATGCCATATTCAAATTTGAGATATTTACAGAAAAGCACACAGAAAACACACCTACTTGAACGGATGGTTTCGCCTTCAACAATAGTTTCTTCTTCAAAGATTTTTCCTATTAACACAACAAAGAGAGGAACTGAACGTTGACATGGTCTAATAGCAAAAAGAAGGGGCCGACTTATACTTAATAATAATCAAGAAATGTGAACATAATTATCAGTCATTTACACAAGTTTGCAGACTAGCTGTTGTACCAGTGTTCACTACTGAGTTCTGAAAAAGGCAAATATGCAAATTGACCTAAAAGACCACCTCAGCAATGAGATGTCCCATTCCATAAAGTCACTTTTTTTATCCTCTTTTCCCCTGAGAATTCATTTAAGTAGGAGTCTGCTAGTGGACACTAGTAAAGTATATGGAAATTCAAAAAGGAAATGGCAGCTTATCAGAAAATGTGACCATAAAGTATGTAACTATTGTTAATAATTTTCATTAGTATGTTCCCATAACCATAGAACCGTAGTGCTTCAACATGTTGATCGAGTCACTTGTTAAATAAAAGGGTCAATTCACAAAGTGTAATCAATAACCATATACCATGACTACTCAATGCTGAATTGCTGACTAAGTAACATGGCCCCATACTAAGAAACAATGGATCATTGTCAATATGGAGTGACAAACTAGGAATGAAGATCAAATATAACATGTACTTGTGCATAAATAATTACAATCAAAGTTCATAGAGTATATGGAAAATGTCATGTGGGAGATATCATTCATTGGCAAAAAAAATTAGCCGTGTTTCTTGTTGAAACTTAGGGTTACTGGTAGTAGGTCACTAATTTAACAATTAAAATGTGACCTTTGGTAGAGATATTTCAAAATCATGTATCAGATTTTCAGTTATTGATGTCTGGCTGACATGTGAATGAAAACACGCAAGTTATTTCCTTATTACCATGCAGCGAAACAACAAGACAGGCTGTATTTTTTCATTTACAATATGAACAAAGTAACTCGCCCGAAATCAGATGAGTTTAAATCAACCCCGCCTCTACATATTTGGAAGTCGTACATTAGAAAATAAATAAGTAGAAACATCATTATATTTCGAGATCAACTATCAAGATGCGACGCCTGACGCAGAGGTTGTGTGCTTATTGGTATGGAGCTCTGGCCCCACAAGGCTTGCGGTATTTAAAATTCTGGTAGATGTTGATTAGAAACCATGTTTTTATTGACGCGATGAAACTTGAATGTTTTTCAATTCAACATGTACTATGCAATGTCCCGTTGTCCTCTTTATACAATGATATAACTGGATTTAGAAGGCGTAAAATTTGCAACAGAATTCTGTCCTTAACTTAATTGTGGAGCAGATAGCAACTAATATGTAGGATGCTTTTTGTCCTGACCCACACTGAAGAAAACTTAAACAATACAACTATGAGGTTTAGTTCCTTCTACTTATTTCATCCAATTTTTTTTTAAAGCAACTTGATGCATTGTGAACAAATGGCAACTGCTACAAGACCAGACGAAAAGAATGGCCTATCTGACATCAAAAACAAGTTTAAAGAAGTACAGAGTACTAGGTGATTAAATCTAAAAAGGTGAGTCTATTTAATGCATGAAGCTGAAGACTTCAGAAGTACCTCCGTCAAAAGCCTTATTAGAGAAGTATTTGGACTTAATGCGGGCTGCAAGTTCAGCTTGGTATCTGTTTACCTTCTGTTCATGCTCCTCGATTTCCGACTTACTGTACATGAGAATGCAAAGAACTTACATGTTTCATGATATTTTACAGCAACAACAAGAAGAAGATAAAATATGTAACAAATGATTAACTGTGCTCTGTCAAGGATGGGAAAACATGTAGATGTTCAAAATTCATGATCAATTTGGCCCTGAGGTGACGTGGAAGTATTGATTTGTCTTTTTCGAAGCCCATGTGTATTTAGTTTGCCTAAGACTTATAATAGTGCGAGCTTCCCGATATAAAAGGTTCAAATATTTACGGCAATGAAAATATTAGATGGAATAGAGGTGGCATGTTCAGGTTAATTAGGATATAAAGAAAGTACATGACTGTCGGAAACATAAGAACCAAAGCCACCTTCATTCTGTCATTGTTTGCCTTATTATTCTAGCCCTAGGTCTAGTAAAGTTATATGCCACTTATTCTCGCAAAAGAAGTAGTATGGCACTTCCACTCACAAAAAAGAAGCGACATGTCCTTGCAAATGATAGTAAAGTGTAACATCCTGAGTGACTCGAAACCAAGTCCAGCACAGACCTACAGAATGGTATCTGTGAGCAAAAATGCAGGCTGTCCTTTTTCAGAAGATAGATTCAACTTCACAACTATATCATTTGTGTTCAAAATAATCTGCGCTTACAATTTATTGTCAGGGAAACAATTTACCGCGTTACTCTTTTCTCTCTCTCTCTCTCTCAAAACAAAGCTTGTGTCTCGATGCATTGATAGAATGAATATTAATTACAAGCCTAAGAGTAGGCCGAAACAACCGGCCACTCAAGACAAAACCGCGTCGAACGGCTGACAGACACTCGTCACAACTGACATCAAATGCATTCTATCCTCATTCACCATGTTACTCCTACCTAGTCAAAATTTAAAAAATTAACTTCTCCAGCATGGGTTTGTGTACAATTGTTTATGTACATCTGAATTCTGAAGGATCAAAACTGAACAAAACATAAAGCGCATAGGCATGAAGTCTAAAATGGCATCCTTCTTGTTCTCTAGAGAACTCCATATGCTGAAGTGGAAAAGGCAAAATTGGAGGAGAACCATAAAACTGAACGGTGTGCTCATTCAATTGTGCACAAAGAACATTGTCGCTTTCAGACATTAAAAGGCAAAATTGACCCACCCCACTGCATCCATTGCAGTTGCAGGTTCGGACTTGACGGTGAGCATGGTTCCTCTCAGCGCCCAGCGGAACGCGGCGGAACCCCTTGGAAGGTCAGCTGCCACGCGAGCCCGCAAGAAACTGAACGCGTCGGAGAAAAATGAACACTCGGATTGCCGCGAAACAGAACGCGAGCCAGTTAGGGTTCGTCACCAGAAAACCTACCGAATCGACTCCACGCCAGTCCAGCGCAACGGGGGAGAAGAAGCCGACGGCGGGGCTGATGGGAGAAATTTCTCTGGGGTGGCGAGCTTCGGCGGAAAGGGGTGAGGGGAGCGCTGTCTGGGAACTCGCTTGACTATAGCTGGCCAAATGGGCCGTGCCAACCATGCCGGCCCGCGAGCACGCCCGGCACGGCCCGCCATGGGCCAGGCACGGCACAGGCTAAACGGGCCGGGCCCGGCATGCGGCACGCCCTGGGCCATGCTTGGGCTGCTAGGCTGAGCACACGGGCCGGCACGGCACGGCCTGATTATCTTTTTTTATATATCTCTATATGGCCCAACAGGTAAAAATAGATTAAAAACGTCCAGTGCGCCAAAATAGCAGGCAGACTAGTGGGCCTGGCGTGCCGGTGGGCCGGCCCGATTAGTAGCTGGGCTGCAGGCTGCAGCAGACGGGCCGGCATGTCCCATATAATAATCGTGCCTCGGCGGGCTGGGTCGTGCCAGGCACGATTAGGATAGGCCGGGCCGGGCAGGCCCGTTTGGCCAGCTATGCGCTTGACCCTTTATGAATTTGGTGGGCCCTTCTGGCCAGACTGGCAGCATCGTCAATGAGGTCGCGTTTCTTTCTGTTTCCAATGACGTACTCGAAAATGGTAAGGTCAAAAAATGAACGACGTAAATGGTAAAGAGTAAAGTGCCAACGAGGTGTATGCGCTTATTCTTTACTCTATTTTGTTTAAATTGGCAATTTGTTATTAAATACATTAATGTTTTTTACAGCTTTCATCCCCATTGTATTATAGATGCGTGTTAAACTCTGAAAATCATAAAATAAATCTTTAGATTTGTTTTTCAAAACTACAAGCATTAAGCAAAAATCTCAACATTCGGAACTTGAAGCATATTACGCGCATGCAATAGAAATCACGAAGATCGGAATTTGGATCCATGGAAAAAACGCTACCTCAAGGATGGAATGCAATCGGCCGTCGCCGCCACTACTTGCGCGACGTCGTCCTTGCTCCTTCGTGGCAGGTTTCTTGTGGAGTAGTGGGAGATCGAGGCTCCAGGGGCATCCAGCGCCAGCACCACCTGTCTATGAAGGGGAAGGGCGGCCGCCGCTGCTCTTCCCGCCCCGCCATTGCTCTTCCCATGACGAGGTGGGCGTGACATGGAGAAACTTGAATGGGAGATCGGGGCCTCGGCGAGTAGTAGCCCCTGGACGAAGAAGAAGAACTGGGATAGAGGCTGGATGGGGTCGCGGCAGAGGGTTTGCTTGAGCAGTCCCGGGTTCGCTCTCACCCTTGTCCGGTAAAAGCGGTCTATTTACTGTGGAGGATGGGGGAATCTGGGCTTGAGTTGAGTCGTGCTAGTTTGTACGGTACCCATTTACGGTCCAGTATAACCAAACATGTTTATGAGAATCTAGTAACAATGTAATTGAATGACGGGTAAAAAAAGTTTGAACAGAACACGTTCGAAACGTTCTTGGGTGTGAGACACAAAGAGGCGAACACAAGTAGACAAGACGCCCAAGAGTAACGAAGGAACTCAAATATGTACCCAACATTTTGAGAACATGGGAACAAAAAAAGATATATTAAAACATCAACATGCTAGATTGTACCAGAAACCAAAAACATCATTTGTAGAGGAGAATCATTTGGATACCTCACAGGAAATGAGCAAATAAAGGTACTAGTGTTTGATTGGCAAGAAAAAGACAAAAAGGTACATTGGAACTTTCAAAGGATTTTTCCACCGAGCTACCGAAGTATCCTGACCATCCCTCCTCATCGCCGATGGAACCAATGTGGGAGGCGGCCCCGCCTCTCCTTCCTTCGCATAGACATGCCATCGAAGGTGGTCGGGTTCGGTTGGCCTGAAAACGGATTGGGGGTAGAAGCGTGAAAAAGAGCCGTCTAAGGACGACAAAGCAGAAGCGCGGATAAACAAAATATGAAATACATAACCAGAGAGGAATTTCCCAGTCTGGGAATGGTAATGCATGGGACACATGAGTACACATGGCCATCCTTCACTCCAAAGCACGATGACACTCAAAAGTGGGGGTGGAGAAGGCCGAAGGGAAGTGAAAGCGAGTTAGGGAGTCAACTCAGAACTCGCTTGACCCTCTATGAATTTGGTGGGCTAGACTGGCGGCACCAGGATGAGGTCGTGTTTCGTTCTGTTTCCAACGGCGTATTCATAAATGCTAAGGTCAAAAAAGGAAACATGTGGTATCTATACTTACTATTAAACAAGCGAACTTTATCTTTCTTAAGGCCACTCCGCAAGTGTACCCAGCCTGATAACTATCGTCAAATTATCCCAGCAAATCACATCTAACAGTCAAGATTAATCGAATCTGATATTGTGATTGTACCTAGCAATTAACAACGGCGGACGGTTACTCTGCCAAATATGTGTTCCGTGGAAAACGTAATCCACTCTTCTCGGAGCAATCAAACCCCCAAAGCACTCTTCTCTGGCCTTCCTTCCATGTCCTCACACCCTCCCCAGGGTTGGATCGCCGCCGCCAGCCTATAGTCGTTGGATCGAGGGCAGCCTACGGTCGTCGGATTGAGGGCACAACTCTCTTCTCCGGCTGCCCCTGACACCAACCCACCACGCTACGTCTACCGGGCTGACGACGGCCAAGACAGAAGTCCGACGTGCGGTGCAGGAATGAGGAGCTTGATGAGGCCGAGCTGGGCTTCGAACAAGGCAAGGCGGTAGTCCACACTGATACGTCTCCAACGTATCTATAATTTTTGATTGTTCCATGCTGTTTTATTATCAATCTTGGATGTTTTATAATCATTTGATATCATTTTTTCGTACTAACCTATTAACATAGTGCCAAGTGCCAGTTGTTGTTTTTCCATGTTTTTTACATCGCAGGAAATCCATATCAAACGGAGTCCAAATGCCACGAAACTCCATGATGATTTTTTATGGGACAGAAGGAAGGCAATGGGCCCTGGTTGCACCTGGGGGGTGCCCCGAGGGGGACACAACCCACCAGGGCGCGCCAGGAGGCCCAGGCGTGCCCTGGTGGGTTGTGCCCCCCTCGGGTGCCCCCCGGACCTCCTCTTTGCTCTATAAATACCACAATATTTCAGAAACCCTAGAAGAAGCGTCGAAATATTCATCCAACCGCCGCAGAGTCCAGAACCACCAGATCCAATCTAGACACCATCACGGAGGGGTTCACCAGTTCCATTGGTGCCTCTCCGATGATGCGTGAGTATTTCTTTGTAGACCTTCGGGTCCGTAGTTAGTAGCTAGATGGCTTTCTCTCTCTCTCTCTCTCGCTGAATTCTCAATACAAAGGTCTCTTGAAGATCCATATGATGTAACTCTTTTGCGGTGTGTTTGTTGGGATCTGATGAGCTTTGAGTTTATGATCAGTCATATCTTTTTATATCCATGAAAGTTATTTGAGTTTCTTTGATCTCTTATAGCCTCGTATTTCTTCTCCGATATTTGGGTTTTGTTTGGCCAACTTGATCTATTTATCTTGCAATGGGAAGAGGTGCCCGGTAGTGGGTTCGATCTTACGGTGCTTGATCCCAGTGACAGAAGGGGAACCGACACGTATGTATCGTTGCTACTAAGGATAAAAAGACGAGATCTATATCTACCGCCATATAGATAAACGGATCTTGTCTACATCATGTCATTGTTCTTATTGCATTACTCCGTTTTTTCATGAACCTAATAGACTGGATGCATGCTGGATAGCGGGCGATGTGTGGAGTAATAGTAGTAGATGCAGGCAGGAGTCGGTTTACTAATCTTGGATGTGATGCCTGTGTAATGATCATTGCCTGGATATCATCATGAGCATTTGAAGTTCTATCAATTGCCCAACAGTAATTTGTTTACCCACCGTTTGCTATTTTTCTCGAGAGAAGCCACTAGTCAAACCTACGGCCCCGAGTCTTCTTCTCATATATTTGCCTTGCGATCTACTTTTCCTTTGCATTTTTATTCAGATCTATTAAACCAAAAAATACCAAAATACCTTGCTACGTTTTATCTTTATTTATTTTATTTGGCGTTCGATCTATCAATCTACTACAATTTACCTCACATCCACTTGCCTATCTTGAGGCGCCGTACCCCGGAAGGGATTGACAACCCCTTTAACTCGTCGGGTTGCGAGGTGTTGTTGTTTGTGTGCAGGTGCTGTTTACGTTGTGTTGCCTGGTTCTCCTACTGGTTCGATACCTTGGTTTCATAACTGAGGGAAATACTCTACCGTCGCTGTGCTACATCATCCCTCCCTCTCCGGGGAAATACCGACGTAGTTCCAGCTGCCATCAAGGAGAATTTCTGGCGCCGTTGCCGGGGATGATCAAGTCAAGATAGTCCCCCGTCAACTTGCCAATTTCTGGCGCCGTTGTCGGGGAGGATCTTCAACATAACCAGGTTCTTAATCACAAATCTCATCTCCTTGCAATTTATATTATTTGCCATTTGCCTCTAGTTTTCCTCTCCCCCACTTCACAAAAATTTGTCGTTTTATTCGCCTCTTTTTTTTCCGTTTGCCGTTTTCTCGTCAGACCTATTCTCTGCTTGCAATCATGAGTGATTTCGGCATGGCACAAAAAGATGACGGCCTGACCCCTAAGATGGGACGTACGGGCAATCTGGATGCTAAAACTTTTATCTTGGGGCAAGGGAACATTATGGGAAAAGAACGTATCCAAGAATTTTTCAATTTTGTTGGGAATCTAAGTCTTGATGATGCCCCTATACTTAAAACTACTAGATCTTATGCGGATGCTATTTCAGCACTAGTTCTGAAACTTGAAAGTAAATTTATTCATACTCATCCTACTTTGCAAAGATTTTTTTTGAGCTCCCCGATATAAAGAATCCTAGGGCTAAAAAGTTGGCCACTCTCGTTCTTATGAATGAGTTTGACTACATAATTCGGGAAGCTAGAGAAATCTTTGACATTTATGGTATGAATCGTGAAAAACCTGTGATAGATGAAATTATCTATAATAGTGACTATGCTTTGAGACATTTGCTTGGGGATAATAAGATCTTTGGTGAGAATCTTAAAAAGGAGGTCCCCGTTCTAGAAACAATCCAACAAGTTTTTAATAATGTTAATCAACACTACTCTTGGATTGTTGCGGGAAATCAAAGGGGTTATGATGAAAACCAACTAAGGAATGCTAAAGTTTCCATGGATAATATGTTTTATGTTGTGTTTACAAAACCCCATGATGAAAACACTTCTAAGAAAACTAAGAAGAACAAGGATGACAAAACTTAGATCCTTGCCTTATGCCTAGCTAAGGGCGTAAAACTATAGCGCTTGTTGGGAGGCAACCCAATGAATAAAATTCATTTTTGCTTTTTGCTTTCTGTTCTTCAGTGTTAGCATGATTATGCTACTGTTATGATTGTGTTATTATGTTTTAATTAGTGTTTGTGCCAAGTAAAGCCTTTAGGATCTTCTTGGGTGATAGTTGTTTGATCTTGCTGAAAAAGACAGAAACTTTGCGCTCACGAAAATAATTTTCATAAATCACATAAAAGAGCTTTTACCCTGATTCTTTTTGCAGAAGATTAATATACAAATTAACCTGTTCGTCCTAATTTGGTAGAATTTTTGGAGTTCCAGAAGTATTCGCAAAAGTCAGATTGCTACAGACTATTCTGTTTTGACAGATTCTGTTTTCATTGTGTTGTGTGCTTATTTTGATGGCTCTATGATTTTCTTTGATGAGTTTTTGCCATAGAAAAGTTGGAATACAGTAGATATAATACAAAAATAAAATATGAATTGGTTTGACACATCACTTATGAAGGAAATATGCCCTAGAGGCAATAATAAAGTTATTATTTATTTCCTTATATCATGATAAATGTTTATTATTCATGCTAGAATTGTATTAACCGAAAACATAATACATGTGTGAATACATAGACAAACATAGTGTCACTAGTATGCCTCTACTTGACTAGCTCGTTGATCAAACATGGTTGAGTTTCCTAGCCATTGACATGAGTTGTCATTTGATTAACGGGATCACATCATTAGGAGAATGATGTGATTGACTTGACCCATTCCGTTAGCTTAGCACTTGATCATTTAGTATGTTGCTATTGCTTTCTTCATGACTTATACATGTTCCTATGACTATGAGATTATGCAATTCCCGTTTACCGGAGGAACACTTTGTGTGCTACCAAACGTCACAACGTAACTGGGTGATTATAAAGGTGCTCTACAGGTGTCTCCGATGGTACTTGTTGAGTTGGCGTATTTCAAGATTAGGATTTGTCACTCCGATTGTCGGAGAGGTATCTCTGGGCCCTCTCGGTAATGCACATCACTATAAGCCTTGCAAGCAATGTGACTAATGAGTTAGTTGCGGGATGATGCATTACGTAACGAGTAAAGAGACTTGCCGGTAACGAGATTGAACTAGGTATTGAGATACCGACGATCGAATCTCGTGCAAGTAACATACCGATGAAAAAGGGAACAACGTATGTTGTTATGCGGTTTGACCGATAAAGATCTTCGTAGAATATGTGGGAGCCAATATGAGCATCCAGGTTCCGCTATTGGTTATTGACCGGAGACGTGTCTCGGTTATGTCTACATAGTTCTCGAACCCGTAGGGTCCGCACGCTTAAAGTTCGATGACGATCAGTATTATGAGTTTATGTGTTTTGATGTACCGAAGGTAGTTCGGAGTCCCGGAAGAGATCGGGGACATGACGAGGAGTCTCGAAATGGTCGAGACGTAAAGATCGATATATTGGACGACTATATTCGGACATCGGAAAGGTTCCGAGTGATTCGGGTATTTTTCGGAGTATCGGAGAGTTACGGGAATTCGCCAGGGAGTATATGGGCCTTATTGGGCTTTAGGGGAAAGAGAGAGGGGAGGCTGCGCGCCCCCCAAGGCTTAGTCCAAATTGGACTAGGGGGAGGGGCGGCGCCCCCTCCTTCCTTCTCTTCTTTTTTCCATTTCCTTCTCTCCTACTCCTACTACTTGGAAGGGCTCCTAGTTCTACTAGGAAAGGGGGAATCCTACTCCCGGTGGGAGTAGGACTCCCCTAGGGCGCGCCATAGAGAGGGCCGGCCCTCCCCCTCCTCCACTCCTTTATATACGGGGAGGGGGCACCCCATAGACACAACAATTGATCTCTTGATCTCTTAGCCGTGTGCGGTGCCCCCCTCCACCATATTCCACCTCGGTCATATCGTAGCGGTGCTTAGGCGAAGCCCTGCGTCGGTAGCAACATCATCACCGTCATCACGCCGTCGTGCTGACGGAACTCTCCCGTGAAGCTTTGCTAGATCGGAGTTCGCGAGACGTCATCGAGCTGAACGTGTGCTGAACTCGGAGGTGCCGTACGTTCGGTACTTGGATCGGTCGGATCATGAAGACGTACGACTACATCAACCGCGTTGTTCTAATGCTTCCGCTTTCGGTCTATGAGGGTAGGTAGACACACTCTCCCCTCTCGTTGCTATGCATCATCATGATCTTGCGTGTGCGTAGGATTTTTTTTGAAATTACTACGTTCCCCAACAGTGGCATCCGAGCCAGGTTTATGCGTAGATGTTATATGCACGAGTAGAACACAAGTGAGTTGTGGGCGATACAAGTCATACTGCTTACCAGCATGTCACACTTTGGTTCGGCGGTATTGTTGGATGAAGCGGCCCGGACCGACATTACGCGTACGCTTACGCGAGACTGGTTCTACCGACGTTCTTTGCACACAGGTGGCTGGCGGGTGTCAGTTTCTCCAACTTTAGTTGAACTGAGTGTGGCTACGCCCGGTCCTTGAGAAGGTTAAAACAACACTAACTTGATGAACTATTGTTGTGGCTTTGATGCGCAGGTAAGAACGGTTCTTGCTCAGCCTGTAGCAGCCACGTAAAACTTGCAACAACAAAGTAGAGGACGTCTAACTTGTTTTTGCAGGGCATGTTGTGATGTGATATGGTCAAGGCATGATGCTATATTTTATTGTATGAGATGATCTTGTTTTGTAACCGAGTTATCGGCAACTGGCAGGAGCCATATGGTTGTCGCTTTATTGTATGCAATGCAATCGCCCTGTAATTGCTTTACTTTATCACTAAGCGGTAGCGATAGTTGTAGAAGCAATAGTTGGCGAGACGACAACGATGCTACGATGGAGATCAAGGTGTCGCGCCGGTGACGATGGTGATCATGACGGTGCTTCAGATATGGAGATCACAAGCACAATATGATGATGGCCATATCATATCACTTATATTAATTGCATGTGATGTTTATCCTTTATGCATCTTGTTTTGCTTTGATTGACGGTAGCATTATAAGATGATCTCTCACTAAATTTTAAGATAAAAGTGTTCTCCATGAGTATGCATCGTTGCCAAAGTTCGCCGTGCCGAGACACCACGTGATGATCGACTGTGATAAGCTCTACGTTCATCTACAACGGGTGCAAGCCAATTTTGCACACGCAGAATACTCGGGTTAAACTTGACGAGCCTAGCATATGCAGATATGGCCTCGGAACACTGAGACCGAAAGGTCGAGCGTGAATCATATAGTAGATATGATCAATGCTACCTCTTGAGCACTGCGTTGGTTTTCCCTTGAAGAGGAAAGGGTGATGCATCAAAGTAGCGTAAGTATTTCCCTCAGTTTTTGAGAACCAAGGTATCAATCCAGTAGGAGGCTACGCGCGAGTCCCTCGCACCTACACAAACAAATAAATCCTTGCAACCAACGCGATAAGGGGTTGTCAATCCCTACATGGTCACTTACGAGAGTGAGATCTGATAGATATGATAGGATAATATTTTTGGTATTTTTGTGATAAAGATGCAAAGTAAAGAAAGCAAAATAAAAACGGCAAAAGAAATAGCTTGTTGATGGGAGATTAATATGATGGAAAATAGACCCGGGGGCCATAGGTTTCACTAGTGGCTTCTCTCAAGAGCATAAGTGTTTTACGGTGGGTGAACAAATTACTGTTGAGCAATTGACAGAATTGAGCATAGTTATGAGAATATCTAGGTATGATCATGTATATAGGCATCACGTCCGAGACAAGTAGACCGACTCCTGCCTGCATCTACTACTATTATCCACACATCGACCGCTATCCAGCATGCATCTAGAGTATTAAGTTCGTAAGAACAGAGTAACGCTTTAAGCAAGATGACATGATGTAGAGGGATAAATTCATGCAATATGATAAAAACCCCATCTTGTTATCCTCGATGGCAACAATACAATACGTGCCTTGCTGCCCCTACTGTCACTGGGAAAGGACACCGCAATATTGAACCCAAAGCTAAGCACTTCTCCCATTGCAAGAAAGATCAATCTAGTAGGCCAAACCAAACTGATAATTTGAAGAGACTTGCAAAGATAACCAATCATACATAAAAGAATTCAGAAGATTCAAATATTGTTCATAGATAAACTTGATCATAAACCCACAATTCATCGGTCTCAACAAACACACCGCAAAAGAAGATTACATCGAATAGATATCCACGAGAGAGGGGGAGAACATTGTATTGAGATCCAAAAAGAGAGAAGAAGCCATCTAGCTAATAACTATGGACCCGAAGGTCTGAGGTAAACTACTCACACTTCATCGGAGAGGCTATGGCGTTGATGTAGAAGCCCTCCGTGATCGATGCCCCTCCGGCGGAGCTCCGGTACAGGCCCCAAGATGGGATCTCGTGGGTACAGAAGGTTGCGGCGGTGGAATTAGGTTTTTGGCTCCGTATCTGATCGTTTGGGGGTACGTAGGTATATATAGGAGGAAGGAGTACGTCGGTGGAGCAACATGGGGCCCACGAGGGTGGAGGGCGCGCCCAGGGGGATGGGCGCGCCCCCCCTACCTCGTGGCTTCCTTCTTGATTTCCTGACGTAGGGCCCAAGTCCTCTGGATCATGTTCGTTCCGAAAATCACGTTCCCGAAGGTTTCATTCCGTTTGGACTCCGTTTGATATTCTTTCTCTGCGAAACTCTGAAATAGGCAAAAAACAGCAATTCTGGGCTGGGCCTCCGGTTAATAGGTTAGCCCCAAAAATAATATAAAAGTGAATAATAAAGCCCAATAATGTCCAAAACAGAAGATAATATAGCATGGAGCAACCAAAAATTATAGATACGTTGGAGACGTATCAATCAACATAGTGATGTTCACCATTGAAAACTACTCCATCTCACGTGATGATCGGACATGGTTTAGTTGATTTGGATCACGTGATCACTTAGATGATTAGAGGGATGTCTATCTAAGTGGGAGTTCTTAAGTAATATGATTAATTGAACTTAAATTTATCATGAACTTAGTACCTGATAGTATTTTGCTTGTCTATGTTAATTGTACATAGATGCCTCGTGCTGTTGTTCCATTGAATTTTAATGCGTTCCTTGAGAAAGCAAAGTTGAAAGATGATGGTAGCAATTACACGGACTGGGTCCGTAACTTGAGGATTATCCTCATTGCTACACAGAAGAATTATGTCCTGGAAGCACCGCTAGGTGCCAGGCCTGCTGCTGATGCAACTGACGACGTTAAGAACGTTTGGTAGGGCAAAGCTGATGACTACTCAATAGTTCAGTGTGCCATGCTTTACGGCTTAGAACCGGGACTTCAACGACGTTTTGAACGTCATGGAGCATATGAGATGTTCCAGGAGTTGAAGTTAATATTTCAAGCAAATGCCTGGATTGAGAGATATGAAATCTCCAATAAGTTCTATAGCTGTAAGATGGAGGAGATGTTGGGGATCGTTGCAGAAATTTAAAATTTTCTACGCATCACCAAGATCCATCTATGGAGTTTTACTAGCAACGAGAAGGAAGGAGTGCATCTACATACCCTTGTAGATCGCGAGCGGAAGCGTTCAAGTGAACGGGGTTGATGGAGTCGTACTCGTCGTGATCCAAATCACCGATGACCGAGCGCCGAACGGACGGCACCTCCGCGTTCAACACACGTACGGTTGGGAAGACGTATCCCCCTTCTTGATCCAGCAAGAGGGAAGGAGAGGTTGATGGAGATCCAGCAGCACGACGGCGTGGTGGTGGAAGTAGCGGGGATCTCGGCAGGGCTTCGCCAAGCACAGCGAGAGGGAGAGGTGTCACGGGAGGGAGAGGGAGGCGCCAGGGGCTGTGGTACCGCTGCCCTCCCTCCCCTCCACTATATATAGGGGCCCTGGGGGGGGGGCGGCCCCTGGGAGATCCAATCTCCAGGGGGGGCGGCGGCCAAGGGGTGGCTTCCCCCCCCAAGCCAAGTGGGGGGCGCCCCCACCCCTAGGGTTTCTAACCCTAGGCGCAGGGGGAGGCCCAAGGGGGGGCGCACCAGCCCACCAGGGGCTGGTTCCCCTCCCACTTCAGCCCATGGGGCCCTCCGGGATAGGTGGCCCCACCCGATGGACCCCCGGGACCCTTCCGGTGGTCCCGGTACAATACCGGTAACCCCCGAAACTTTCCCGGTGGCCGAAACTGGACTTCCTATATATAATTCTTCACCTCCGGACCATTCCGGAACTCCTCGTGACGTCCGGGAACTCATCCGGGACTCCGAACAACTTTCGGGTTACCGCATACTAATATCTCTACAACCCTAGCATCACCGAACCTTAAGTGTGTAGACCCTACGGGTTCGGGAGACATGCAGACATGACCGAGACGACTCTTCGGTCAATAACCAACAGCGGGATCTAGATACCCATGTTGGCTCCCACATGTTCCTCGATGATCTCATCGGATGAACCACGATGTCGAGGATTCAATCAATCCCGTATACAATTCCCTTTGTCAATCGGTACGTTACTTGCCCGAGATTCGATCGTCGGTATCCCAATACCTCGTTCAATCTCGTTACCGGCAAGTCACTTTACTCGTACCGTAATGCATGATCCCGTGACCAAACACTTGGTCACAATGAGCTCATTATGATGATGCATTACTGAGTGGGCCCAGAGATACCTCTCCGTCATACGGAGTGACAAATCCCAGTCTCGATCCGTGCCAACCCAACAGACACTTTCGGAGATACCCGTAGTGCACCTTTATAGTCACCCAGTTACGTTGTGACGTTTGGTACACCCAAAGCACTCCTACGGCATCCGGGAGTTGCACGATCTCATGGTCTAAGGAAATGATACTTGACATTGGAAAAGCTCTAGCAAGCGAACTACATGATCTTTTGTGCTATGCTTAGGATTGGGTCTTGTCCATCACATCATTCTCCTAATGATGTGATCCCGTTATCAATGACATCCAATGTCCATAGTCAGGAAACCATGACTATCTGTTGATCAACGAGCTAGTCAACTAGAGGCTCACTAGGGACATGTTGTGGTCCATGTATTCACACATGTATTATGATTTCCGGATAACACAATTACAGCATGAACAATAGACAATTATCATGAACAAGGAAATATAATAATAACCATTTTATTATTGCCTCTAGGGGATATTTCCAACAGTCTCCCACTTGCACTAGAGTCAATAATCTAGTTACATTGTGATGAATCGAACACCCATAGAGTTCTGGCGTTGATCATGTTTTTCTCTAGGGAGAGGTTTAGTCAACGGATCTGCTACATTCAGGTCCGTATGTACTTTACAAATATCTATGTCTCCATTTTGAACACTTTCACGAATGGATTTGAAGCGACGCTTGATATGCCTGGTCTTCCTGTGAAACCTGGGCTCCTTGGCAAGGGCAATAGCTCCAGTGTTGTCACAGAAGAGAGTCATCGGGCCCGACGCATTGGGAATCACCCCTAGGTCGGTAATGAACTCCTTCATCCAGATTGCTTCTTGTGCTGCCTCTGAGGCCGCCATGTACTCCGCTTCACATGTAGATCCCGCCACGACGCTTTGCTTGCAACTGCACCAGCTTACTGCCCCACCATTCAAAATATACACGTATCCGGTTTGTGACTTAGAGTCATCCAGATCTGTGTCGAAGCTAGCATCGACGTAACCCTTTACGACGAGCTCTTCATCACCTCCATAAACGAGAAACATATCCTTAGTCCTCTTCAGGTACTTCAGGATATTCTTGACCGCTGTCTAGTGTTCCATGCCGGGATTACTTTGGTACCTTCCTACCAAACTTACGACAAGGTTTACATCAGGTCTGGTACACAGCATGGCATACATAATAGACCCTATGGCTGAGGAATAGGGGAAGACACTCATCTTTTCTCTATCTTCTGCCGTGGTCGGGAATTGAGCCGTGCTCAATTGCACACCATGCAATACAGGCAAGAACCCCTTCTTGGACTGATCCATATTAAACTTCTTCAATATCTTGTCAAGGTACGTACTCTGTGAAAGACCAATGAGGCGTCTTGATCTATCTCTATAGATCTTGATGCCTAATATATAAGCAGCTTCTCCAAGGTCCTTCATTGAAAAACACTTATTCAAATAGGCCTTTATACTTTCCAAGAATTCTATATCATTTCCCATCAATAGTATGTCATCCACATATAATAAGAGAAATGCTACAGAGCTCCCACTCACTTTCTTGTAAACACAGGCTTCTCCATAAGTCTGTGTAAACCCAAACGCTTTGATCATCTCATCAAATCGAATGTTCCAACTCCGAGATGCTTGCACCAGCCCATAGATGGAGCGCTGGAGCTTGCATACCTTGTTAGCATTCTTAGGATCGACAAAACCTTCCGGCTGCATCATATACAATTCTTCCTTAAGAAAGCCGTTAAGGAATGCCGTTTTGACGTCCATTTGCCATATCTCATAATCATAGAATGCGGCAATTGCTAACATGATTCGGATGGACTTCAGCTTTGCTACGGGTGAGAAAGTCTCATCGTAGTCAACCCCTTGAACTTGTCGATAACCCTTAGCGACAAGTCGAGCCTTGTAGATGGTCACGTTACCATCCGCGTCTGTCTTCTTCTTAAAGATCCATTTATTTTCTATGGCTCGCCGATCATCGGGCAAGTCAGTCAAAGTCCATACTTCGTTTTCATACATGGATCCTATCTCGGATTGCATGGCTTCAAACCATTTGTTGGAATCCGGGCCCGCCATCGCTTCTTCATAGTTCGAAGGTTCACCGTTGTCTAACAACATGATTTCCATGACAGGGTTGCCGTACCACTCTGGTGCGGAACGTGTCCTTGTGGACCTACGAAGTTCAGTAGTAACTTGATCTGAAGCTTCATGATCATCATCATTAACTTCCTCCCTAGTCGGTGCAGGAACCACATGAACATCTTCCCGCGCTGCGCTACTTTCCGGTTCGGAAGGGGTGACTATCACCTCATCAAGTTCCACTTTCCTCCCACTGACTTCTTTCGAGAGAAACTCTTTCTCCAGAAAGGACCCGTTCTTGGCAACAAAGATTTTGCCTTCGGATCTGAGGTAGAAGGTATACCCAATGGTTTCCTTAGGGTATCCTATGAAGACGCATTTCTCCGACTTGGGTTCGAGCTTTTCAGGTTGAAGTTTCTTGACATAAGCATCGCATCCCCAAACTTTTAGAAACGACAGCTTAGGTTTCTTCCCAAACCATAATTCATACGGTGTCATCTCAACGGATTTCGACGGAGCCCTATTTAAAGTGAATGCGGCAGTAGAGCATAGCCCCAAAATGAGAGCGGTAGATCGGTAAGAGACATCATAGATCGCACCATATCCAATAGAGTGCGATTACGACGTTCTGACACACTGTTACGCTGAGGTGTTCCAGGCAGCGTGAGTTGTGAAACGATTCCACATTCCCTTAAGTGCGTACCAAATTTGTGACTTAAATATTCTCCCCCACGATCTGATCATAAGAACTTTATCTTTTGGTCACATTGATTCTCCACCTCATTCTGAAATTCCTTGAACTTTTCAAAGGTCTCTGACTTGTGTTTCATTAGGTAGACATACCCATATCTACTCAAGTCATCAGTGAGAGTGAGAACATAACGATAGCCTCCGCGAGCCTCAACACTCATTGGACCGCACACATCGGTATGTATGATTTCCAATAAGTTGGTTGCTCGCTCCATTGTTCCGGAGAACGGAGTCTTGGTCATCTTACCCATGAGGCATGGTTCGCACGTGTCAAATGATTCGTAATCAAGAGACTCCAAAAGTCCATCTGCATGGAGCTTCTTCATGCGCTTGACACCAATGTGACCAAGGCGGCAATGCCACAAGTACGTGGGACTATCGTTATCAACCTTACATCTTTTGGTACTCACACTATGAATATGTGTAACACTACGTTTGAGATTCATTAAGAATAAACCATTAACCAGCGGGGCATGACCATAAAACATATCTCTCATATAAATAGAACAACCATTATTCTCGGATTTAAATGAGTAGCCATCTCGCATTAAACGAGATCCTGATACAATGTTCATGCTCAAAGCTGGCACTAAATAACAATTATTGAGGTTTAAAACTAATCCCGTAGGTAAATGTAGAGGTAGCGTGCCGACGGCGATCATATCGACCTTGGAACCATTCCCGACGCGCATCGTCACCTCGTCCTTCGCCAGTCTCCGCTTATTCCGCAGCTCCTGTTTTGAGTTACAAATATGAGCAACCGCACCGGTATCAAATACACAGGAGCTACTACGAGTACTGGTAAGGTACACATCAATTACATGTATATCACATATACCTTTGGTGTTGCCGGCCTTCTTGTCCGCTAAGTATTTGGGGCAGTTCCGCTTCCAGTGACCACTTCCCTTGCAATAAAAGCACTCAGTCTCAGGCTTGGGTCCATTCTTTGGCTTCTTCCCGGCAACTGGCTTACCGGGCGCGGCAACTCCCTTGCCGTCCTTCTTGAAGTTCTTCTTACCCTTGCCTTTCTTGAACTTAGTGGTTTTATTCACCATCAACACTTGATGTTCCTTTTTGATCTCCACCTCCGCTGATTTCAGCATTGAATATACCTCAGGAATGGTCTTTTCCATCCCCTGCATATTGAAGTTCATCACAAAGCTCTTGTAGCTCGGTGGAAGCGACTGAAGGATTCTGTCAATGACCGCGTCATCCGGGAGATTAACTCCCAGCTGAGTCAAGCGGTTGTGCAACCCAGACATTTTGAGTATGTGCTCATTGACAGAACTGTTTTCCTCCATCTTACAACTGAAGAACTTGTCGGAGACTTCATATCTCTCGACCCGGGCATGAGCTTGGAAAACCATTTTCAGCACTTCGAACATCTCATATGCTCCGTGTTGCTCAAAACGCTTTTGGAGCCCCGGTTCTAAGCTATAAAGCATGCCACACTGAACGAGGGAGTAATCATCAGCACGTGACTGCCAAGCGTTCATAACGTCTTGGTTCTCTGGGATGGGTGCTTCACCTAGCGGTGCTTCTAGGACATAATCTTTCTTGGCAGCTATGAGGATGATCCTCAGGTTCCGGACCTAGTCCGTATAGTTGCTGCCATCATCTTTCAGCTTGGTTTTCTCTAGGAACGCATTGAAGTTGAGGGCAACGTGGGCCATTTGATCTACAAGACATATTGTAAAGATCTTAGACTAAGTTCATGATAATTAAGTTCATCTAATCAAATGATTCAATGAACTCCCACTCAGATAGACATCCCTCTAGTCATCTAAGTGAAACATGATCCGAGTCAACTAGGCCGTGTCCGATCATCACGTGAGACGGACTAGTCAACATCGGTGAACATCTTCATGTTGATCGTATCTTCTATACGACTCATGCTCGACCTTTCGGTCTTCCGTGTTCCGAGGCCATGTCTGTACATGCTAGGCTCGTCAAGTCAACCTAAGTGTATTGCGTGTGTAAATCTAGCTTACACCCATTGTATTCGAACGTTAGAATCTATCACACCCAATCATCACGTGGTGCTTCGAAACAACGAACCTTCGCAACGGTGCACAGTTAGGGGGAACACCTTCTTGAAATTATTGCGAGGGATCATCTTATTTAAGCTACTGTCGTTCTAAGCAAATAAGATGTAAAACATGATAAACATCACATGCAATCAAATAGTGACATGATATGGCCAATATCATTTTGCTCCTTTGATCTCCATCTTCGGGGCGCCATGATCATCTTCGTCACCGGCATGACACCATGATCTCCATCATCATGATCCCCATCATCGTGTCTTCATGAAGTTGTCACACCAACGATTACTTCTACTTCTATGGCTAACGTGTTTAGCAATAAAGTAAAGTAATTTACATGGCGTTATTCAATGACACGCAGGTCATACAAAAAATAAAGACAACTCCTATGGCTCCTGCCGGTTGTCATACTCATCGACATGCAAGTCGTGATTCCTATTACAAGAACATGATCAATCTCATACATCACATATATCTCATTCATCACATCCTTTTGGCCATATCACATCACAAGGCACATGCTGCAAAAACAAGTTAGACGTCCTCTAATTGTTGTTGCATGTTTTTTACGTGGCTTCTATAGGTTTCTAGCAAGAACGTTTCTTACCTACGTAAAACCACAACGTGATATGCCAATTTCTATTTACCCTTCATAAGGACCCTTTTCATCGAATCCGTTCCGACTAAAGTGGGAGAGACAGACACCCGCTAGCCACCTTATGCAACTAGTGCATGTCAGTCGGTGGAACCTGTCTCACGTAAGCGTACGTGTAAGGTCGGTCCGGGCCGCTTCATCCCACGATGCCGCCGAAACAAGATAAGACTAGTAGTGGAAAGAAAAATTGACAACATCTACGCCCACAACAAGTTTGTGTTCTACTCGTGCATAGAAACTACGCATAGGCCTGGCTCATGATGCCACTGTTGGGGATCGTTGCAGAAATTTAAAATTTTCTACGCATCACCAAGATCCATCTATGGAGTTTTACTAGCAACGAGAAGGAAGGAGTGCATCTACATACCCTTGTAGATCACGAGCGGAAGCGTTCAAGTGAACGGGGTTGATGGAGTCGTACTTGTCGTGATCTAAATCACCGATGACCGAGCGCCAAATGGACGGCACCTCCGCGTTCAACACACGTACGGTTGGGAAGACGTCTCCCCCTTCTTGATCCAGGAAGGGGGAAGGAGAGGTTGATGGAGATCCAGCAGCACGACGGCGTGGTGGTGGAAGTAGAGGGATCTCGGCAGGGCTTCGCCAAGCACATCGAGAGGGGGAGGTGTCACGGGAGGGAGAGGGAGGCGCCAGGGGCTGTGGTACCGCTGCCCTCCCTCCCCTCCACTATATATAGGGGCCCTGGGGGGGTGCCGGCCCCTGGGAGATCCAAACTCCAGGGGGGCGGCGGCCAAGGGGTGGCTTCCCCCCCAAGCCAAGTGGGGGGCGCCCCCACCCCTAGGGTTTCTAACCCTAGGCGCAGGGGGAGGCCCAAGGGGGGCACACCAGCCCACCAGGGGCTGGTTCCCCTCCCACTTCAGCCCATGGGGCCGTCCGAGATAGGTGGCCCCACCCGGTGGACCCCCGGGACCCTTCCGATGGTCCCGGTACAATACCGGTAACCCCCGAAACTTTCCCGGTGGCCGAAACTGGACTTCCTATATATAATTCTTCACCTCCGGACCATTCCGGAACTCCTCGTGACGTCCGAGAACTCATCTGGGACTCCGAACAACTTTCGGGTTACCGCATACTAATATCTCTACAACCCTAGCGTCACCGAACCTTAAGTGTGTAGACCCTACGGGTTCGGGAGACATGCAGACATGACCAAGACGACTCTCCGGTCAATAACCAACAGCGGGATCTGGATACCCATGTTGGATCCCACATGTTCCTCGATGATCTCATTGGATGAACCACGATGTCGAGGATTCAATCAATCCCGTATACAATTCCCTTTGTCAATCGGTACGTTACTTGCCCGAGATTCGATCGTCGGTATCCCAATACCTCGTTCAATCTCGTTACCGGCAAGTCACTTTACTCATACCGTAATGCATGATCCCATGACCAAACACTTGGTCACATTGAGCTTATTATGATGATGCATTACCGAGTGGGCCCAGAGATACCTCTCCGTCATACGGAGTGACAAATCCCAGTCTCGATCCGTGCCAACCCAACAGACACTTTCGGAGATACCCGTAGTGCACCTTTATAGTCACCCAGTTACGTTGTGACGTTTGGTACACCCAAAGCACTCCTACAGCATCCGGGAGTTGCACGATCTCATGGTCTAAGGAAATGATACTTGACATTGGAAAAGCTCTAGCAAACGAACTACACGATCTTTTGTGCTATGCTTAGGATTGGGTCTTGTCCATCACATCATTCTCCTAATGATGTGATCCCGTTATCAATGACATCCAATGTCCATAGTCAGGAAACCATGACTATCTGTTGATCAACGAGCTAGTCAACTAGAGGATCACTAGGGACATGTTGTGGTCTATGTATTCACACATGTATTACGATTTCCGGATAACACAATTACAGCATGAACAATAGACAATTATCATGAACAAGGAAATATAATAATAACCATTTTTTATTGCCTCTAGGGCATATTTCCAACAGGAGAATAGTTCTGTCAGTGAACATATACTCAAAATGTCTGGGTATAACAATCACTTGATTCAACTGGGAGTTAACCTTCCGGATGATAGTGTCATTGACAGAATTCTTCAATCACTGCTGATACGTCCATTTTGCATCATGCTTTTATATCGATATTTATTGCATTATGGGCTGTTATTACACGTTATGTCACAATACTTATGCCTATTCTCTCTTATTTTACAAGGTTTACATGAGGAGGGAGAATACCGGCAGCTGGAATTCTGGGCTGGAAAAGGAGCAAATATTAGAGACCTATTCTGCACAACTCCAAAAGTCCTGGAACTCCACGAAAGTTATTTTTGGAAATAATAAAAAATATTGAGCGAAAGAAGTACGTCAGAGGGGGCCCCACCTGGCCACGAGGGTGGGGGGCGCGCCCTACCCCCCAGGGCACGCCCCCTGCCTCGTGCGCCCCCTGTTGGCTCTCCGGTGGCCATCTTCTGCTATATGAAGTCTTTCGTCAAGGGAAAAATCATAAGCAACCTTTCGGGACGAGACTCCGCCGCCACGAGGCGGAACCTTGGCGGAACCAATCTAGGGCTCCGGCAGAGCTGTTCTGCCGGGGACACTTCGCTCCGGGAGGGTGAAATCATCGCCATCGTCATCACCAACGCTCCTCTCATCGGGAGAGGGCAATCTCCATCAACATCTTCAGCAGCACCATCTCCTCTCAAAACCCTAGTTCATCTCTTGTATCCATTCTTGTCTCCAAGTCCGGGATTGGTACTAGTAGGTTGGTAGTAGTGTTGATTACTCCTTGTAGTTGATGCTAGTTGGTTTATTTGGTGGAAGATCATATGTTCAGATCCTATATGCATATTAATACCCCTCTGATTATGAACATGAATATGCTTTGTGAGTAGTTACGTTTGTTCCTGAGGACATGGGAGAAGTCTTGCTATTAGTAGTCATGTGAATTTGGTATTCGTTCGATATTTTGATGAAATGTATGTTGTCTAGCCTCTAGTGGTGTTGTGTGAACGTCGACTACATAACACTTCACCATTATTTGGGCCTATAGGAAGTCATTGGGAAGTAATAAGTAGATGATGGGCTGCTAGAGTGACAGAAGCTTAAACCCTCGTTTATGCGTTGCTTCATAAGGGGCTGATTTGGATCCATATGTTTCATGCTATGGTTAGGTTTACCTTAATACTTTTGTTGTAGTTGCGGATGCTTGCAATAGAGGTTAATCATAAGTGGGATGCTTGTTCAAGTAAGAACAACACCCAAGCACCGGTCCACCCACATATCAAATTATCAAAGTACCGAACGCGAATCATATGAACGTGATGAAAACTAGCTTGACGATAATTCCCATGTGTCCTCGGGAGCGCTTTTCTCTATATAAGAGTTTGTCCAGGCTTGTCCTTTGCTACAAAAAGGATTGGGCCACCTTGCTGCACTTTATTTACTTTTGTTACTTGTTGCTCGTTACAAATTATTCTATCACAAAACTATCTGTTACCACTTATTTCAGTACTTGCAGAGAATACCTTGCTGAAAACCGCTTATCATTTCCTTCTGCTCCTCGTTGGGTTCGACACTCTTACTTATCGAAAGGACTACGATAGATCCCCTATACTTGTGGGTCATCAAGACTCTTTTCTGGCGCCGTTGCCGGGGAGTGAAGCGCCTTTGGTAGGTGGAATTTGGTAAGGAAAAATTTATATAGTGTGCTGAAATTTACTGTCACTTGTTACTATGGAAAGTAATCCTCTGAGGGGCTTGTTCGGGGTGTCTTCACGCCGACCAGTAGAGCAAAGAGTTGCTCCTCAACCTACTGAACCTACTGAAAATGAAAATGTTCCCTTTGAAGTTCCTTCGGGTATGTTAGAAAAACTGCTAGCTAAACCTTTTGTAGGAGATGGAACAAAGCATCCTGATGAGCACCTAATATATGTGGATGAAGTTTGTGAGCTTGCAGGTATACCCGGTGATGTTGTTTAGAGGAAGGTCTTCCCTTTATCTTTGAAGGGAGATGCATCGACATGGTATAGGCTATGTGATGATACGAGATCATGGAACTATAAGCGATTGAAATTGGAATTTCATCAGAAATTTTATCCTATGCATCTTATTCATCGTGATCGCAATTATATATATAATTTTTGGCCTCACGAAGGAGAAAGCATCGCTCAAGCTTGGGGGAGGCTTAAATCAATGTTATATTCATGCCCCAATCATGAGCTCTCAAGAGAAATAATTCTTCAAAGTTTTTATGCTCGGCTTTCTCGTAATAATCAATCCATGCTCGATACTTCTTGTGCTGGCTCTTTTATGATGAAGACTATTGAATTCAAATGGAATTTATTGGATAGAATTAAACGCAACTCTGAAGATTGGGATCTCGATGAAGGTAAGGAGTCAGGTATGACACCTAAGTTTGATTGTGTTAAATCTTTTATGGATACCGATGTTTTCCGTAAATTTAGCACTAAATATGGACTTGACTCTGATATAGTAGATTCTTTCTATGAATCCTTTGCTACTTATGTTGATCTCCCCAAGGAGAAGTGGTTTAAATATCATCCTCCCATAGAAGTAAAAGTAGCTGCACCTATTAAAGTTGAAGAAAAGACTATCACTTATAATGATCCTATTGTTCCTACTTCTTATGTTGAGAAACCACCTTTCCCTGTTAGGATAAAGGATCATGCTAAAGCTTCAACTGTGGTTCGTAAAAGCAATATTAGAACTTATACACCTCCTGAGCAAGTTAAAGTTGATCCTAATATTGCTATTGTTAAAGATCTCTTGGCTGATAATATTGATGGGCATGTTATTTATTTTTGCGGTGAAACTGCTAGAATTGCCAAACCTTGTGCTAAAGATAAACATAGACCTGTGGTAGGCATGCCTGTTATTTCTGTTAAAATAGGAGATCATTGTTATCATGGCTTATGTGATATGGGTGCTAGTGCTAGTGCTATACCTCATGACCTATACAAAGAAATTATGCATGAAATTGCACCTGCTGAGATAGAAGGTATTGAGGTTACCATCAAACTTGCTAATAGAGATACAATATCACCCGTTGGAATTGTTAGAGATGTTGAAGTCTTGTGTGGGAAAACTAAATATCCTGCTGATTTTCTTGTTCTTGGTTCCCCACAAGATAGCTTTTGTCCCATTATATTCGGTAGACCCTTCTTGAACACAGTCAATGCTAGGATAGACTGCGAAAAGAATGTTGTTACTATTGGCTTGGGTGATATGTCTCATGAGTTTAATTTCTCTAAATTTAGTAGACAACACCGTGAAGAAGAATTACCTAGTAAGGATGAAATTATTGGTCTTGCTTCTGCTGCCGTACCTCCTAGTGATCCTTTAGAACAATATTTGCTAGACCATGAAAATGATATGTTCATGAATGAAAGAAGGGAAATAGATGAAGTATTCTTTAAACAGGAACCTATCCCGAAACACAATTTGCCTGTTGAAATCCTAGGGGATCCTCCTCCACCCAAGGGTGATCCCGTGTTTGAGCTTAAACCGTTGCCTGATACTCTTAAATATGCTTATCTTGTTGAGAAAAAGATATATCCTGTTATTATTAGTGCTAACCTTTCAGAGCATGAAGAAGAGAGATTATTGAAAACTCTGATGAAGCACCGAGCTGCTATTGGATATACTCTTGATGATCTTAAGGGCATTAGTCCCACTCTATGTCAACATAAAATAAATGTGGAAGAAGATGCCAAACCAGTTCGTGATCATCAACGACGGCTGAATCCTAAGATGAAAGAAGTGGTAAGAAAGGAAGTACTAAAGCTCCTTGAGGCAGGTATAATTTATCCCGTTGCTGATAGTCAGTGGGTAAGTCCTGTCCATTGTGTCCCTAAGAAGGGAGGTATTACTGTCGTTCCTAATGATAAAGATGAATTGATTCCGCAAAGAATTATTACATGTTATAGGATGGTAATTGATTTCCGCAAATTAAATAAGGCTACTAAAAAGGATCATTACCCCTTACCTTTTATCGATCAAATGCTAGAAAGATTATCCAAACATACACATTTTTGCTTTCTAGATGGTTATTCTGGCTTCTCTCAAATACCTGTGTCAGCCAATGATCAATCAAAGACTACTTTTACTTGCCCTTTTGGTACTTTTGCTTATAGACGTATGCCTTTTGGTTTATGTAATGCACCTGCTACCTTTGAAAGATGCATGATGGCTATATTCTCTGACTTCTGTGAAAAGATTTGCGAGGTTTTCATGGACGATTTCTCCGTCTACGGATCCTCTTTTGATGATTGCTTGAGCAACCTTGATCGAGTTTTGCAGAGATGTGAAGAAACTAATCTTGTCTTGAATTGGGAAAAGTGCCTCTTTATGGTTAATGAAGGTATTGTCTTGGGGCATAAAGTCTCTGAAAGAGGTATTGAGGTTGATAAAGCCAAGGTTGATGCTATTGAAAAGATGCCATGTCCCAAGGACATCAAAGGTATAAGAAGTTTCCTTGGTCACGCCGGATTTTATAGGAGGTTCATTAAGGACTTCTCAAAAATTTCTCGGCCTCTGACTAATTTATTACAAAAAGATATACCATTTGTCTTTGATGATGATTGTGTAGAAGCATTTGAAATACTTAAGAAAGCATTGATCTCTGCACCTATTGTTCAGCCACCTGATTGGAATTTACCCTTTGAAATTATGTGTGATGCTAGTGATTATGCTGTAGGTGATGTTCTAGGGCAAAGAGTTGATAAGAAATTAAATGTTATTCAATATGCTAGTAAGACTCTAGACAATGCTCAAAGAAATTATGCTACTACTGAAAAAGAATTCTTAGCAGTTGTATTTGCTTGTGATAAGTTCAGACCTTATATTGTTGACTCTAAAGTAACTATTCGCACGGATCATGTTGCTATTAAATATCTTATGGAAAAGAAAGATGCTAAACCTAGACTTATTAGATGGGTTCTCTTGCTACAAGAATTTGATTTGCATATTGTTGATAGAAAGGGAGCTGAGAACCCCATTGCAGACAACTTGTCTAGGTTAGAAAATGTTCTTGATGACCCACTACCTATTGATGATAGCTTTCCTGATGAGCAATTAAATGTCATAAATGCCTCTCGTACTACTCCATGGTATGCTGATTATGCTAATTATATTGTTGCTAAATTTATACCACCTAGTTTCACATACCATCAGAAGAAAAAGTTTTTCTATGATTTGAGACATTACTTTTGGGATGACCCACATCTTTATAAGGAAGGAGTAGATGGTGTTATTAGATGTTGTGTACCTGAGCATGAACAGGAACAGATCCTACGCAAGTGTCACTCCGAGGCTTATGGAGGGCACCACGCTGGAGATAGAACTGCACATAAGGTATTGCAATCTGGTTTTTATTGGCCTAATCTCTTCAAGGATGCCCGTAAGTTTGTCTTATCTTGTGATGAATGCCAAAGAATTGGTAATATTAGTAGACGTCAAGAAATGCCTATGAATTATTCACTTGTTATTGAACCATTCGATGTTTGGGGCTTTGATTATATGGGACCTTTTCCTGCCTCTAATGGATACACACATATTTTAGTTGCTGTTGATTACGTTACTAAGTGGGTAGAAGCTATTCCAACTAGTAGTGCTGATCATAACACTTCTATCAAGATGCTTAAAGAAGTTATTTTTCCGAGGTTTGGAGTCCCTATATATTTAATGACTGATGGTGGTTCACATTTTATTCATGGTGCTTTCCGTAAAATGCTTGCTATGTATGATGTTAATAATAGAATTGCATCTCCTTATCACCCACAGTCTAGTGGTCAAGTAGAATTGAGTAATAGAGAGCTCAAATTAATTTTGCAAAAGACTGTTAATAGATCTAGAAAGAATTGGTCCAAGAAACTTGATGATGCATTATGGGCCTATAGAACTGCATATAAAAATCCTATGGGTATGTCTCCGTATAAAATGGTTTATGGAAAAGCATGTCACTTACCTCTCGAACTAGAACATAAGGCTTATTGGGCTATTAAAGAGCTCAATTATGATTTCAAACTTGCCGGTGAGAAAAGGTTATTTGACATTAGCTCACTTAATGAATGGAGAACCCAAGCTTATGAGAATGCCAAGTTGTTTAAAGAAAAAGTTAAAAGATGGCATGACAAAAGGATAAAAAAGCGTGAGTTTAATGTAGGTGATTATGTATTGCTATACAACTCTCGTTTAAGATTTTTTGCAGGAAAACTTCTCTCCAAATGGGAAGGCCCCTACGTTATCGAGGAGGTCTATCGTTCCGGTGCCATAAAAGTCAACAACTTCGAAGGCACCAATCCAAAGGTGGTGAACAGTCAAAGAATCAAACATTATATCTCAGGTAATCCCATAAATGTTGAAACCAATGTTATTGAAACCGTAACCCCGAAGGAATACATAAGGGACACTTTCTGGAACGTTTCAAACTCCGAAAAGGAATAGGTATGTGGTACGGTAAGTAAACCGACTCCAAAACAATTTTTATGGCAATATTTCTCCGTTTTGGAATATTTAGAAAAATAGAAAAATAAGAAGCAGTCCGGGAAGGACACGAGGGCTCCACGAGGGTGGAGGGCGTGCCCTACCCTACTGGGCGCGCCCCCCTACCTTGTGGGCACCTCGTGTGCTCTCCAGACTCTATTTTATTGCACGATACATATTTTTGTCGGTAAAAATTCATTATATAATCTCCCGAAGGTTTTGACTCCCGTATCACGCAATTATCCTCTATTCTTGTTTCAAGCTGTTTTCTGTCAGGGTTGTCAAGGCCAGGCATATGTCGTCCCCCTCCTCCAACAATGGTGACAACGATGCTTGGCTAATGAAGATAGAGCTGAAGAGGGAAGAACCCGTGGAGATCAACAAGGATGAAGGGATCAAGAAGGCCACAGAGGATCAAGCTCCGGCAGCAGAAGACATCCTTCAACTTGATCATAATCTTCTTACCCCAACTGAGATCGAAGCTTTCAAGATGACTGAGTTAGCTCGTATACAGAACAAGTATATCACACGTGAAAATATTTTGTTGAAGGAGCATATCATTGCACTCAAGGGCATTATACGCAAGCTGGAGGACCTCTTACGTTCGATGTGCGACTATCCAACAACACCGCCACCTTCTTCATCAACAAAGGAGATATAATCACATGGGTATGGGCACTCCCCTTGGCAACTGCCAAGCTTGGGGGAGATGCCCCGGTATCGTATCACCATCACACTCCTATCTTTACCGTTTTTCTTAGTTTGATCCTATTAGTAGTATCTTGATCTAGTAGAATAAAGTATTGGTATGATCTAGTTTTGAGTTTTGCTTTATGATCCCTCTATGTAATCGAGTCCGTGAGCTATATAATAAAGATTAGTGTTGAGTCAAGTGCTTGATTATCTTGCTATGATCTTGAGTGAATAAAAGAAAAGAGAAAAGAATAAAAAGAAACAAAGAGATCATATTGATCTTATCGAGAGTAATGACTTCACATAGAAAGAGTATGATGATTAAAAATTGTTGAGAGTTGACAAGAATAGCTTTGGTCATCGTTGCAATTAATAGGAAGTAATAAGGAAAGAGAGGTTTCACATATAAATATACTATCTTGGACATCTTTTATGATTGGGAGCACTCATTAAAATATGACATGCTAAAGAGTTGACGTTGGACAAGGAAGACAACGTAATGGGTTATGTTTTCTTATATCTGAGATAAAGTATATTGTCATGGATCATCCAACATGATTGAGCTTGCCTTTACCCCTCATGCTAGCCAAATTCTTAGCACCAAGTAGAGATACTACTTGTGCTTCCAAAAACCCTTAAAACCAATTTTGCCATGAGAGTCCACCATATCTACCTATGGATTGAGTAAGATCCTTCAAGTAAGTTGTCATCGGTGCAAGCAATAAAATTTTCTCTCTAAATATGTATGATTGATTGGTGTGGAGGAAATAAGCTTTATACGATCTTGTGATGTGGAAGAAATAAAAGCGACGGATTGCATAATAAAGGTGCATATCACAAGGGGCAATATAAAGTGACATTCTTTCGCATTAAGATTTTGTGCATCCAACCCTGAAAGCGCATGGCAACCTCTGCTTCCCTCTGCGAAGGGCCTATCTTTTATTATTATCTTCTACCTTATGCAAGAGTCATGGTGATCTTCACCTTTCCTTTTTACATTTTATCCTTTGGCAAGCACAGGGTGTTGGAAAGATCCTGATACATATATCTAATTGGATATGGGTTAGCATGAATTATTATTGTTGACATTACCCTTGAGGTAAAAGGTTGGGAGGTGAAACTATAAGCCCCTATCTTTCTCTGTGTCCGATTAAAACTCCGTAACCACAAGTATTGCGTGAGTGTTAGGAATTATGAAAGACTAAATGATAGTTGAGTATGTTGACTTGCTAGAAAGCTCTGCCATAGACTCTTTCTGATGTTATGATAAATTGCAATTGCTTCAATGACTGAGATTATAGTTTGTTGGTTCTCAATAAAGTTTCTGATTCATACTTGGCATTGTGAATAGATTATTACTTGAGCATAAGAAATCATATGACAATATCCATTTATGTTGCTGTTATGAGAATAATCATGATGCCCTCATGTCCGTATTTTATTTTATCGACACCTCTACCTCTAAACATGTGGAGATATTTATCGTTATCCGCTTCCGCTTGAGGACAAGCGAGGTCTAAGCTTGGGGGAGTTGATACGTCCATTTTGCATCATGCTTTTATATTGATATTTATTGCATTATGGGCTGTTATTACACGTTATGTCACAATACTTATGCCTATTCTCTCTTATTTTACAAGGTTTACATGAGGAGGGAGAATGCCGGCAGCTCGAATTTTGGGCTGGAAAAGGAGCAAATATTAGAGACCTATTCTGCACAACTCCAAAAGTCCTGAAACTCCACGAAAGTTATTTTTGGAAATAATAAAAAATATTGAGCGAAAGAAGTACGTCAGAGGGGGCCCCACCTGGCCACGAGGGTGGGGGCGTGCCCTACCCCCAGGGCGCGCCCCCTGCCTCGTGGGCCCCATGTTGGCTCTTCGGTGGCCATCTTCTGCTATATGAAGTCTTTCGTCAAGGGAAAAATCATAAGCAACCTTTCGGGACGAGACTCCGCCGCCACGAGGCGGAACCTTGGCGGAACCAATCTAGGGCTCCGGCAGAGCTGTTCTACCGGGGACACTTCCCTCCGGGAGGGGGAAATCATCGCCATCGTCATCACCAACGCTCCTCTCATCGGGAGAGGGCAATCTCCATCAACATCTTCACCAACACCATCTCCTCTCAAAACCCTAGTTCATCTCTTGTATCCAATTCTTGTCTCCAAGTCCGGGATTGGTACAAGTAGGTTGCTAGTAGTGTTGATTACTCCTTGTAGTTGATGCTAGTTGGTTTATTTGGTGGAAGATCATATGTTCAGATCCTATATGCATATTAATACCCCTCTGATTATGAACATGAATATGCTTTGTGAGTAGTTACGTTTGTTCCTGAGGACATGGGGGAAGTCTTGCTATTAGTAGTCATGTGAATTTGGTATTCGTTCGATATTTTGATGAGATGTATGTTGTCTAGCCTCTAGTGGTGTTATGTGAACGTCGACTACATAACACTTCACCATTATTTGGGCCTAGAGGAAGGCATTGGGAAGTAATAAGTAGATGATGGGTTGCTAGAGTGACAGAAGCTTAAACCCTAGTTTATGCGTTGCTTCGTAAGGGGCTGATTTGGATCCATATGTTTCATGCTATGGTTAGGTTTACCTTAATACTTTTGTTGTAGTTGCGAATGCTTGCAATAGAGGTTAATCATAAGTGGGATGCTTGTTCAAGTAAGAACAGCACCCAAGCACCGGTCCACCCACATATCAAATTATCAAAGTACCGAACGCGAATCATATGAACGTGATGAAAACTAGCTTGACGATAATTCCCATGTGTCCTCGGGAGCGCTTTTCTCTATATAAGAGTTTGTCCAGGTTGCTACAAAAAGGATTGGGCCACCTTGCTGCACTTTATTTACTTTTGTTACTTGTTGCTCGTTACAAATTATCCTATCACAAAACTATCTGTTACCACTTATTTCAGTACTTGCAGAGAATACCTTGCTGAAAACCGCTTATCATTTCCTTCTGCTCCTCGTTGGGTTCGACACTCTTACTTATCGAAAGGACTACGATAGATCCCCTATACTTGTGGGCCATCAACTGCCACCAAGCTACAAGAGCTTCGTGATGAACTATAATATGCAAGGGATGGATAAGACAATTCCCGAGCTCTTCACAATGCTAAAGGCTGCGGAGGTAGAAATCAAGAAGGAGCATCAAGTGTTGATGGTCAACAAGATCACCAGTTTCAAGAAAAAAGGCAAAGGGAAGAAGAAGGGGAACTTCAAGAAGAACAGCAAACAAGTTGCTGCTCAAGAGAAGAAACCCAAGTCTGGACCTAAGCCTGAGACTGAGTGCTTCTACTACAAGGAGACTGGTCACTGGAAGTGGAACTGCCCCAAGTATTTGGTGGATAAGAAGGATGGCAAGGTGAACAAAGGTATATGTGATATACATGTTATTGATCTGTACCTTACTAGAGCTCGCAGTAGCACCTGGGTATTTGATACTGGTTCTGTTGCTAATATTTGCAACTCGAAACAGGGACTACGTATTAAGCGAAGACTGGCTAAGGACGAGGTGACGATGCGCGTGGGAAATGGTTCCAAAGTCGATGTGATCGCCGTCGGCACGCTACCTCTACATCTACCTTCGGGATTAGTTTTAGACCTAAATAATTGTTATTTGGTGCCAGGCGTTAAGCTTGAACATTATATCTGGATCTTGTTTGATGCGAGACGGTTATTCATTTAAATCTGAGAATAATGGTTGTTCTATTTATATGAGTAATATCTTTTATGGTCATGCACCCTTGAAGAGTGGTATATTTTTATTGAATCTCGATAGTAGTGATACACATATTCATAATATTGAAGCCAAAAGATGCAGAGTTGATAATGATAGTGCAACTTATTTGTGGCACTGCCGTTTGGGTCATATTGGTGTAAAGCGCATGAAGAAACTCCATACTGATGGACTTTTGGAATCACTTGATTATGAATCACTTGGTACTTGCGAACCATGCCTTATGGGCAAGATAACTAAAACGCCGTTCTCCAGAACAATGGAGCGCGCTACTGACTTATTGAAAATAACACATAACGATGTATGCGGTCCGGTGAGTGTTGAGGCTCGCGGCGGGTATCGTTATTTCCTGACCTTCACAGATGGTTTGAGCAGATATGGGTATATCTACTTAATGAAACTGAAATAGTTGAAAAGTTCAAAGAATTTCAGAGTGAAGTGGAGAATCATTGTACAAGAAAATAATTTTTTTTTGCAATTTGATCGCGGGGACGAATATTTGAGTTACAAGGTTGGCCTTCAATTAAAACAATGTGGAATAGTTTCACAAACTCATGCCACCTGGAACACCATAGCATAATGGTGTGTCCGAACGTCATAACCGTACTTTATTAGATATAGTGCAATCTATGATGTCTCTTACCGATTTACCACTATCATTCTGGGGTTATGCATTAGAGACAGCTGCATTCACATTAAATAGGGCACCGTCTAATCCGTTGAGACGACACCGTATGAGCTATGGTTTAGCAAGAAACCTAAGCTGTCGTTTCTTAAAGTTTGGGGATAAGATGCTTATGTGAAAAAGTTTCAACCTGATAAGCTCGAACCCAAATCGGAGAAGTGCGTCTTCATAGGATACCCAAAAGAAAATGTTGGGTACACCTTCTATCACAGATCCGAAGGCAAGACATTCGTTGCTAAGAATGGATCCTTTCTAGAGAAGGAGTTTCTCTCGAAAGAAGTGAGTGGGAGGAAAGTAGAACTTGATGAGGTAACTGTACCTGCTCCCTTATTGGAAAGTAGTTCATCACAGAAATCTGTTCCTGTGACTCCTACACCAATTAGTGAGGAAGCTAATGATGATGATCATGTAACTTCAGATCAAGTTACTACCGAACCTCGTAGGTCAACCAGGGTGAGATCCGCACCAGAGTGGTACAGTAATCCTGTTCTGGAGGTCATGTTACTTGACCATGACGAACCTACGAACTATGAGGAAGCGATGATGAACCCAGATTCCCCGAAATGGCTTGAGGCCATGAAATCTGAGATGGGATCCATGTATGAGAACAAAGTGTGGACTTTGGTTGACTTGCCCGATGATCGGCAAGCCATAGAAAATAAATGGATCTTCAAGAGGAAGACGGACGCTGATAGTAGTGTTACTATCTACAAAGCTAGACTTGTCAAAAACGGTTTTTGACAAAGTTCAAGGTGTTGAATACAATGAGATTTTCTCACTCGTAGCGATGCTTAAGTCTGTCCGAATCATGTTAGCAAATTGCCACATTTTATGAAATCTGGCAAATGGATGTCAAAACTACATTCCTTAATGGATTTCTTAAAGAGAAGAGTTGTATATGATGCAACCAGAAGGTTTTGCCAACCCTAAAGGTGCTAACAAAATGTGCAAGCTCCAGCGATCCATCTATGGACTGGTGCAAGCATCTCGGAGTTGGAATATATGCTTTGATGAGTTGATCAAAGCATATAGTTTTATACAGACTTGTGGTGAAGCCTGTATTTACAAGAAAGTGAGTGGGAGCACTACAACCTTTCTGATAAGTACATGTGAATGACATATTGTTGATCAGAAATGATGTAGAATTTTCTGTAAAGCATAAAGGAGTGTTTGAAAGGAGTTTTTCAAAGAAAGACCTCGGTGAAGCTGCTTACAGATTGAGCATCAAGATCTATAGAGATAGATCAAGACGCTTGACAATTTTTTTTAATGAGTACATACCTTGACAAGTTTTTGAAGTAGTTCAAAATGGAACAGTCAAAGAAAGAGTTCTTGCCTGTGTTGCAAGGTGTGAAGTTGAGTAAGACTCAAAACCCGCCCACGGCAGAAGATAGAGAGAGAATGGAAGTCATTCCCTATGCCTCAGCTATAGGTCTATAAAGTATGCCATGCTATGTACCCGACCTATTGTATACCCTGCCCTGAGTTTGGCAAGGGAGTACAATAGTGATCTAGGAGTAGATCACTGGACATTGGTCAAAATTATCCTTAGTGGAATAAGGATATGTTTCTCGGTTATGGAGGTGACAAAAAGTTCATCGTAAAGGGTTACGTCAATGCAAGTTTTGGCACTGATCCGGATGACTCTAAATCTCAATCTGGATACATATTGAAAGTGGGAGCAATTAGCTAGAGTAGCTCCGTGCAGAGCATTGTTGACATAGTAATTTGCAAAATACATACGGATCTGAATTTGGCAGACCTGTTGACTAAACTTCTCTCACAAGCAAAACATGATCACACCTTTGTACTCTTTGGGTGTTAATCACATGGCGATGTGAACTAGATTGCTGACTCTAGTAGACCCTTTGGGTGTTGTTCACATGACGATGTGAACTATGGGTGTTAATCACATGGTGATGTGGACTATTGATGTTAAATCACATGGTGATGTGATCTAGATTATTGACTCTAGTGCAAGTGGGAGACTGAAGGAAATATGCCCTAGAGGCAATAATAAAGTTATTATTTATTTCCTTATATCATGATAAATGTTTATTATTCATGCTAGAATTGTATTAACCGGAAACATAATACAAATGTGAATACATAGACAAACATAGTGTCACTAGTATGCCTCTACTTGACTAGCTCGTTGATCAAAGATGGTTGAGTTTCCTAGCCATGGACATGAGTTGTCATTTGATTAACGGGATCACATCATTAGGAGAATGATGTAATTGACTTCGTGTGCTATGGACATGAGTTGTCATTTGACTTGACCCATTCCGTTAGCTTAGCACTTGATCGTTTAGTATGTTGCTATTGCTTTCTTCATGACTTATACATGTTCGTATGACTATGAGATTATGCAACTCCCATTTACCGGAGGAACACTTTGTGTGCTACCAAACGTCACAATGTAACTGGGTGATTATAAAGGTGCTCTACAGGTGTCTTCGAAGGTACTTGTTGAGTTGGCGTATTTCGAGATTAGGATTTGTCACTCCGATTGTCAGAGAGGTATCCCTGGGCCCTCTCGGTAATGCACATCACTATAAGCCTTGCAAGCAATGTGACTAATGAGTTAGTTGGGGGATGATGCATTACGTAATGAGTAAAGAGACTTGCCGGTAACGAGATTGAACTAGGTATTGAGATACCGACGATTGAATCTCGGGCAAGTAACATACCGATGACAAAGGGAACACCGTATGCTGTTATGCGGTTTGACCGATAAAGATCTTCGTAGAATATGTGGGAGCCAATATGAGCATCCAGGTTCCGCTATTGGTTATTGACCGGAGATGTGTCTCGGTCATGTCTACATAGTTCTCGAACCCGTAGGGTCCGCACGCTTAAAGTTCGGTGACGATCGGTATTATGAGTTTATGTGTTTTGATGTACCAAAGGTAGTTCGGAGTCCCGGATGAGATCGGGGACATGACGAGGAGTCTCGAAATGGTCGAGACATAAAGATCAATATATTGGACCACTATATTCGGACATCGGAAAGGTTCCGAGTGATTCGGGTATTTTTCGGAGTACCGGAGAGTTACGGGAATTCGCCGGGGAGTATATGGGCCTTATTGGGCTTTAGGGGAAAGAGAGAGGGGAGGCTGCACGCCCCCCCAAGGCTTAGTACAAATTGGACTAGGGGGAGGGGCGGCGCCCCCTCCTTCCTTCTCTTCTCTTTTCCCTTTCCTTCTCTCCTACTCCTACTACTTGGAAGGGCTCCTAGTTCTACTAGGAAAGGGGGAATCCTACTCCCGATGGGAGTAGTACTCCCCAAGGGCGCGCCATAGAGAGGGCCGGCCCTCCCCCTCCTCCACTCCTTTATATACGGGGAGGGGGGCACCCCATAGACACAACAATTGATCTCTTGATCTCTTAGCCGTGTGTGGTGCCCCCTCCACCATATTCCACCTCGGTCATATCGTAGCGGTGCTTAGGCGAAGCCCTGCGTCGGTAGCAACATCATCACCGTCATCACGCCGTCGTGCTGATAGAACTCTCCGTGAAGCTCTGCTGGATCGGAGTTCGCGGGACGTCATCGAGCTGAACGTGTGCTGAACTCGGAGGTGCCGTACGTTCGGTACTTGGATCGGTCGGATCATGAAGACGTATGACTACATCAACCACGTTGTGCTAACGCTTCCGCTTTCGGTCTACGAGGGTACGTAGACACACTCTCCCCTCTCTTTGCTATGCATCACCATGATCTTACGTGTGCGTAGGAATTTTTTTGAAATTACTACGTTCCCCAACAACTTATAGTAGTGATTTATTTTTCTTACACTAACGGATCTCACGAAGGTTTTGTTGAGTTTTGTGTGACTGAAGTTTTCAAGTTTTGGGTTATCTTTCGATGGATGAAGGAAGAATGTAAGAGCCTAAGCTTGGGGATGCCCCGGCATCCCAAGCTATTATCCTAATATGAGCAACCAACTAAGCTTGGGGATGCCCCCGAGTGGCATCCCTGCTTTCTTCCAACAACTATCAGTATTTTACTCGAGGCTATATTTTTATTCATCACATGATATGTGTTTTGCTTGGAGCGTCTTGTATGATATGTGTCTTTGCTTGTTTTATTTTGTGTTTTAAGTCATCAATACTTGCTGGACACACCTTTTTGAGAGAGCTAAAATTATATCATGACCTGTTAAAATTGCTCTCTATGCTTCACTTGAATCTTTTATGAGCTAGGACTTGCCCTAGTGCTTCACTTATATCTTTTTGAGCACGATGTGCTTTGTTATTTTTGAAAAAATGCTCTCTTGCTTCACTTATATTTATTTGAGATTTAGTAAATCTTGAAGAAATTCTCTCTTGCTTCACTTAAACTATTTTGAGAGAAAGAAAAAAAAATTATGCTCATGATCTTCACTTATATTTGTTTGAGCTTATGAAAAGCAACACATAATAATTAGTCCCAAAGTGATAGATATCCAAGAAGGATAAAGATAAAGAAAATGTCATATAGATCATTGGACAAAATAAACTTGATTCTTAGTAATAGTTTTGAGATATGATGATGTGATATGTGAGTTATGTTGATGAGTAATTGTGCTCTAGTAAGAATATTGGTGTTAAGGTTTGTGGTTCCCTATGCATGCACGAAAGTCAATAATAATGCAATGAAAATTATATCCTACTTGTGGTGCATTATTTGGTGTTAATTATGCTTAATGCTTGCTTATGAGATTATTTGTTTCTTGGTTGGTCGCTTCCCAATCTTTTGCTAGCCTTCATTTTGCACCAAGTATGACCTCTACTTGTGCATCCAAAATCCTTTAAACCAGTTTTGCCACATGATTCCACTATATCTACCTATATGCGGTATTCTTTTGCCGTTCTAAGCAAATTTGCATGTGCCATCTCTAATTTTCAAATAAACTTCTCTTTTGTGTGTTTGTTTCGCTCGCGGAACGGTAACGGGTGGCTAATATTTTCCATGCTAGATGTGTTATTCTCAAGATGAGTGTTTATTCACTTGTCATTGCACGAGACTAAGGCAAAGGTATTGGGGATGCCCAGTCCCGAAATGCAAAAAATATTTACTTTATGTTGTCAAATAATAAATTCCTTGGAAAGTGTTGGTATGGAGGGCACCCATGGATACGGTTAGCCATGGAAAGTGAAAGAATGGTGGAAAAAGGAATAACCTTTATTTTCTGTTTGAGAACCGCCTATGGCATATCTAGCATGGGAAGTGTTCGGAACTCTAAGTCGCTTTCGTTGGTGGGATGGATACACCTCCCAAAATGTTTTTATCTCATATTTTCGCTTTGAGATCTGCACCTCTGCAAATCCCTACTTCCCTCTGCGAAGGGCCTGTCTTTTATTTTATGCAATTTTTATTTTTATTTTGAGTCTCCATCTTCTCTTACAAAAAGCACCAACTAGGAGGCAATATGATCGTGCTTAAGTATTGGGTGTAGCTAATATTCGAGTGTGTTTCATGAATGGATCATTGTTTGAGCATGATGGGCTAGGGATAACTTATTTTAGCATTGATATTTTGAAAGACATGGTTGCTTGTTGATATGCTTGAGTATCTTAATTATTATGTCAAACCTAGACTATTTCTTTGAATCACATAAAACTCCAAATGTCCATGCTATAAAGAAAAGAATATGATTTGACTTGATGAACAATACTCCACATCAAATTTTTTGTTTTTATCACTTACCTACTCGAGGACGAGTAGGAGTTAAGCTTGGGGATGCTGATACGTCTCCAACGTATCTATAATTTTTGAATGTTCCATGCTGTTTTATTATCAAGCTTGGATGTTTTATAATCATTTTATATCATTTTTTGGTACTAACCTATTGACATAGTGCCAAGTGCCAGTTGCAGTTTTTCCCATGTTTTTTACATCGCAGGAAATCAATATCAAACGGAGTCCAAATGCCACGAAACTCCATGGTGATTTTTTATGGGCCAGAAGGAAGGTTTTGGGCCCTGGTTGCACCTGGGGGGTGCCCCGAGGGGGGCACAACCCACCAGGGCGTGCCCTGGTGGGTTGTGCCCCCCTCGTGTGCCCCCCGGACCGCCTCTTTGGTCTATAAATACCACAATATTCCAGAAACGCTACAAGAAGCGTCGAAATATTCATCCAACCGCCGCAGAGTCCAGAACCAACAGATCCAATCTAGATACCATCACGGAGGGATTCACCACTTCCATTGGTGCCTCTCCGATGATGCGTGAGTAGTTCTTTGTAGACCTTCGGGTCCGTAGTTAGTAGCTAGATGGCTCTCTCTCTCTCTCTCACTGAATTCTCAATACAAAGGTCTCTTGGAGATCCATATGATGTAACTCTTTTGCGGTGTGTTTGTTGTGATCTGATGAGGTTTGAGTTTATGATCAGTCATATCTTTTTATATCCATGAAAGTTATTTGAGTTTCTTTGATCTCTTATATGCATGATCTCTTATAGCCTCGTATTTATTCTCCGATATTTGGGTTTTGTTTGGCCAACTTGATCTATTTATCTTGAAATGGGAAGAGGTGCCCGGTAGTGGGTTCGACCTTACGGTGCTTGATCCCAGTGACAGAAGGGGAACCGACACGTATGTATCGTTGGTACTAAGGATAGAAAGATGGGATCTATATCTACCGCCATATAGATAAACGGATCTTGTCTACATCATGTCATCGTTCTTATTGCATTACTCCGTTTTTCCATGAACTTAATACACTAGATGCATGCTGGATAGCGGTCGATGTGTGGAGTAATAGTAGTAGACGCAGACAGGAGTCGGTCTACTAATCTTGGAAGTGATGCCTATGTAATTATGATTGCCTGGATACCGTCATGAGTATTTGAAGTTCTATCAATTGCCCAATAGTAATTTGTTTACCCACCGTTTGCTATTTTTCTCGAGAGAAGCCACTAGTGAAACCTACGGCCCCCGGGTCTTCTTTTTCATATATTTGCCTTGCGATCTACTTTTCGTTTGCATTTTTATTCAGATCTATTAAACCAAAAAATAAAAAAACATCTTGCTGCGTTTTATCTTTATTTATTTTATTTGGCGTTCGATCTGTCAATCTACTACAATTTTCCTCACGTCCCCTTGCCTATCTTGAGGCGCCGTACCCCGGAAGGGATTGACAACCCCTTTAACTCGTCGGGTTGCGAGGTGTTCTTGTTTGTGTGCAGGTGTTGTTTACGTTGTGTTGCTTGGTTCTCCTACTGGTTTGATACCTTGGTTTCATAACTGAGGGAAATACTCTACCGTCACTGTGCTACATCATCCCTCCCTCTCCGGGGAAATACTAACGTAGTTCCATCTGCCATCACACACCGGTGAGGAACCAAGGGAAAAGTCGGTTGCGTGTCGTCGATCCCGACTCTGAGCGCGTGCATGGCCCACTCATCCGCTGGTGGCGATGCGGCTCCCCAGCCACAGGCTGCAGCATCCTCCCGTAGGCAGTCACCCAGAGCGCTGCATCATCTGGCATGCGCCAATCGGGCCACCCCATTCCCCCGCCTCCACTAGTATAACTACACGTTTGTTGTTCCAGAACACAACGTCACTCCCATCCTACCCGTCCTCGTCCATGAGCAGCCCACAGCTCCAGATGCCCGAGGAGGTGCGTCTTGACTAGATTCTTTAACAACCAACGTACAATTACTTCAATTTGCAACTGATCAATTATTAGTAGCTAGCACACTCATGCACAATGTTATTCCAAAGTGCCATATAGAGATTTCTTTCTTTCTCTGGTTCAATAACAATTATGTTCAATATCTAACTGTAACAGACTAAGATTAGGAATCATATTTCTGTACTAATCGGACATGCAAACCAACCGTGTTTAATTCCTCTATCCGGTCTATGGCGAGGTAGCCTGTTTGCCTCTGAATATGATACTCCAGAAGGTGAGTTCATAGACTTATTATGATTATATTATATATGGATCATGTGAAGGAAATATGCCCTAGAGGCAATAATAAAGTTATTATTTATATTTCCTTATATCATGATAAATGTTTATTATTCATGCTAGAATTGTATTAACCGGAAACTTAGTACATGTGTGAATACATAGAAAAAACAGAGTGTCCCTAGTATGCCTCTACTTAACTAGCTCGTTGATAAAAGATGGTTATGTTTCCTGACCATAGACATGTGTTGTCATTTGATGAACGGGATCACATCATTAGAGAATGATGTGATGGACAAGATCCATCTGTTAGCTTAGCATAGTTTTATTGCTATTGCTTTCTTCATGACTTATACATGTTCCTCTGACTATGAGATTATGCAACTCTAAATACCAGAGGAACACCTTGTGTGCTATCAAACGTCACAACGTAACTGGGTGATTATAAAGATGCTCTACAGGTGTCTCCGAAGGTGTTTGTTGGGTTGGCAAAGATCAAGATTAGGATTTGTCACTCCGTGTATCGGAGAGGTATCTATGGGCCCTCTCGGTAATGCACATCACTATAAGCCTTGCAAGCAATGTGAATAATGAGTTAGTTGCGGGATGATGCATTACGAAACGAGTAAAGAGACTTGCCAGTAACAAGATTGAACTAGGTATGATGATACCGATGATCGAATCTCGGGCAAGTAACATACCGATGATAAAGGGAATAACGTATGTTGTTATGGGGTTTGACCAATAAAGATCTTCGTAGAATATGTAGGAGCCAATATGAGCATCCAGGTTCCGCTATTGGTTATTGACCGGAGATGTGTCTCAGTTATGTCTACATAGTTCTCGAACCCGTAGGGTCCGCACGCTTAACGTTCATTGACGATTTGTATTATGTGTTATGTGTTTTGGTGACCGAAATTTGTTCGGAGTCCCAAATAAGATCACGGACATGACGAGGAGTCTTGAAATGGTCGAGAGGTAAAGATTCATATATTGGAAGGTTATATATGAACACTGGAATGGTTCCAAAGAAGATCGGGGATTTTTCGGAGTACCGGGAAGTTACCGGAACCCCCCCGGGAAAGTTAATGGGCCTCATGGGCCATGGTGAAGAAGAGGAGGCAGGCCACGGGAGGTGGCGTGCGCCTCCCCCTTGCCCAATCCGAATTGGACAAGGGGTGGGGGCGTGGCCCCCCTTTCCTTGTCCTCTCCCCCTTTCCCCTTTCTCCCTCTCCGTTGGAAGGAAGGGGGGGGGGGGCGAATCATACTAGGAGTGGATCCTAGTAGGACTCCCCCTTTGGCGCGCCTCCTCCTGGCCGCCGGCCTCCTCCCCCTCTCCTTTATATACGGGGGCGGGGAGAACCCCAAAGGCACATTAATTGTTCTCTTAGCCGTGTGTGGTGCCCCCATCCACAGTTTACTCCTTCCGTCATAGCATCGTAGTGCTTAGGCGAAGCCCTACGTGGATCCCATCACCAACACCGTCGCCACGCCGTCGTGCTGACGGAACTCTCCCTCGACCCTCTACTGGATCCAGAGTTTGAGGGACGTCATCGAGCTGAACGTGTGCTGAACACGGAGGTGCCGTACGTCCGGTACTTGGATCGGTTGGATCGTGAAGACGTTTGACTATATCAACCGCGTTAACATAACAGTTCCGCTTTCGGTCTACGAGGGTACATGGACACACTCTCCCCTTCTCGTTGCTATGCATATCCTAGATAGATCTTGCGTGATCGTAGGAATTTTTTTGAAATTGCATGCTACGTTCCCCAACAGTGTCATCCGAGCCAGGTCTATGCATAGATGATATGCACGAGTAGAACACAAAGAGTTGTGGGCGATAATAGTCACACTACTTACCACCAACGTCTTACTTTGATTCGGCGGTATTGTTGGATGAAGCGGCCCGGACCGACATTACATGACCGCATTCATGAGACTGGTTCTATCGACGTGCTTTGCACACAGGTGGCTGGCGGGTGTCTGTTTCTCCAACTTTAGTTGAATCGAGTTTGACTACGGCCGGTCCTTGTTGAAGGTTAAAACAACACACTTAACGAAAAATCGTTGTGGTTTTGATGCGTAGGTAAGAACGGTTCTTGCTAGAAGCCCGTAGCAGCCACGTAGAACTTGCAACAACAAAGTAGAGGACATCTAACTTGATTTTGCAGGGCTTGTTGTGATGTGATATGGTCAAGACATGATGTGATATAAGTTATTGTATGAGATGATCATGTTTTGTAAAAGTTATCGGCAACTGGTAGGAGCCTTATGGTTGTCGCTTTATTGTATGAAATGCAATCACCATGTAATTGCTTTACTTTATCACTAAGCGGTAGCGATAGTCGTAGAAGCAATAGTTGGCAAGACGACAACGATGCTACAATGGAGATCAAGGTGTCAAGCCGGTGAAGATGGAGATCAAAGGCACAAGATGATGATGGCCATATCATGTCACATATTTTGATTACATGTGATGTTTATCTTTTACGCATATTATTTTGCTTAGTACGACGGTAGCATTATAAGATGATCCCTCACTAAATTTCAAGGTATAAGTGTTCTCCCTGAGTATGCACCGTTGCTAAAGTTCGTCATGCCGAGACACCACGTGATGATCGGGTGTGATAAGCTTCACATACAACGGGTGCAAGCCAATTTTGCACGTGCAGAATACTCGAATTAAACTTGACGAGCCTAGCATATGCAGATATGGCCTCGGAACACTGAGACCGAAAGGTCGAACGTGAATCATATAGTAGATATGATCAACATAGAGATGTTCACCATTGAAAACTACTCCATCTCATGTGATGATCGAACATGGTTTAGTTGATATGGATCACGTGATCATTAGATGACTAGAGGGATGTCTATCTAAGTGGGAGTTCTGAAGTAATATGATTAATTGAACTTTAATTTATCATGAACTTAGTACCTGATAGTTTTTTTTGCATATCTGTGTTGTTGTAGATCAATGGCCCGTGCTATCATTCCCTTGAATTTTAATGCGTTCCTAGAGAAAGCTAAGTTGAAAGATGATGGTAGCAACTAGACGGACTGGGTCCGTAACTTGAGGATTATCCTCATTGCTGCACAGAAGAATTACGTCCTAGAAGCACCGCTAGGTGCAAGACCCGCTGCAGGAGCAACTCCGAACGTTATGAACGTCTGGCAGAGCAAAGCTGATGACTACTCGATAGTTCGGTGTGCCATGCTTTACGGCTTAGAATCGGGACTTCAAATATGTTTTGAATGTCATGGAGCATATGAGATGTTCCAGGAGTTGAAGTTAATATTTCAAGCAAATGCCCAAGTTGAGAGGTATGAAGTCTCCAACAAGTTCTATAGCTGCAAGATGGAGGAGAATAGTTCTGTTAGTGAACACATAATCAGAATGTCTGGGTACCATAACCACTTGACTCAGCTGGGAGTTAATCTTCCTGATGATAGTGTCATTGACAGAGTTCTTCAATCACTGCCACCAAGCTATAAAGGCTTCATGATGAACTATAATATGCAAGGGATGGAAAAGACAATTCCCGAGCTCTTCATGATGCTAAAGGCTGCGGAGGTAGAAATCAAGAAGGAGCATCAAGTGTTGATGGTTAACAAGACCACTAGTTTCAAGAAAAAAGGGCAAAGGGAAGAAGGGGAACTTCAAAAAGAACGACAAGTAAGTTGCTGCTCCCGGGAAGAAGCCCAAGTCTGGACCTAAGCCTGAAACTGAGTGCTTCTACTGCAAAGGGACTGGTCACTGGAAGCGGAACTGCCCCAAGTATTTGGCAAATAAGAAGGATGGCAAAGTGAAAGGTATATTTGATATACATGTTATTCATGTGTACCTTACTAATGCTCGTAGTAGCGCCTGGGTATTTGATACTGGTTCTGTTTCTCATATTTACAACTCGAAACAGGGGCTACGGATTAAACGAAGATTGGCTAAGGACGAGGTGACGATGCGTGTGGGAAATGGTTCCAAAGTCGATGTGATTGCCGTCGGCATGCTACCTCTACATCTACCTTCGGGATTAGTTTTAGACCTGAATAATTGTTATTTGGCGCCAGCGTTGAGCATGAACATTATATTTGGATCTTGTTTGATGCGAGACGGTTATTCATTTAAATCAGAGAATAATGGTTGTTCTATTTATATGAGTAATATCTTTTATGGTCATGCACCCTTGATGAGTGGTCTATTTTTGTTGAATCTCGGCTGTAGTTATACACATATTCATAATATTGAAGCCAAAAGATGCAAAGTTAATGACGATAGTGCAACTTATTTGTGGCACTGCCGTTTAGGTCATATTGGTGTAAAGCGCATGAAGAAACTCCATGCTGATGGGCTTTTGGAATCACTTGATTATGAATCACTTGATGCTTGCGAACCATGCCTCATGGGTAAGCTGACTAAAACTCCGTTCTCCGAAACAATGGAGCGAGCAACTGACTTATTGGAAATAATACATACTGATGTATGCGGTCCGATGAGTGTTGAGGCTCGCGGCGGGTATCGTTATTTTCTGACCTTCACACATGATTTGAGCAGATATGGGTATATCTACTTGATTAAACATAAGTATGAAACATTTGAAAAGTTCAAAGAATTTCAGAGTGAAGTGGAAAATCATCATAATAAGAAAATAAAGTTTCTACGATCTGATCGGGGAGGTGAATATTTGAGTTATGAGTTTGGGCTTCATTTGAAACAATGTGGAATAGTTTCGCAACTCACACCACCTGGAACACCACAACGTAATGGTGTGTCTGAACGTCGTAACCGTACTTTATTAGATATGGTGCGATCTATGATGTCTCTTACCGATTTACCACTATCGTTTTGGGTTTATGCTTTAGAGACGACTGCATTCACGTTAAATAGGCCACCATCTAAATCGTTGAGACGACACCATATGAACTGTGGTGTGGCAAGAAACCCAAGCTATCGTTTCTTAAAGTTTGGGGCTGCGATGCTTATGTGAAAAAGCTTCAACCTGATAAGCTCGAACCCAAATCGGAGAAATGCGTCTTCATAGGATACCCAAAGGAGACTGTTGGGTACACCTTCGATCACATATCTGAAGGCAAGATTTTTCGTTGCTAAGAATGGATCCTTTCTAGAGAAGGAGTTTCTCTCGAAAGAAGTGAGTGGGAGGAAAGTAGAACTTGATGAGGTAATTGTACCTTCTCCCGAATTGGGAAATAGTTCATCACAGAAATCAGTCCCAGCGATGCCTACGCCAATTAGTGAGGAAGTTAATGATGATGATCATAAAACTTCGGATCAAGTTACTACCGAACCTCGTAGGTCAACCAGAGTATGTTCCGCACCAGAGTGGTACGGTAATCCTGTTCTGGAAGTCATGTTACTAGACCATGACGAACCTACGAACTATGTGGAAGCGATGATGAGCCCAAGTTCCGCGAAATGGCTTGAGGCCATGAAATCTGAGATGGGATCCATGTATGAGAACAAAATGTGGACTTTGGTTGACTTGCCCGATGATCGGCAAGCCATAGAGAATAAATGGATCTTCAAGAAGAAGACTGACGCTGACAGTAATGTTACTATCTACAAAGCTCGACTTGTTGCGAAAGGTTTTCGAGAAGTTCAAGGAGTTGACTACGATGAGACCTTCTCAACCGTAGTGATGCTTAAGTCTGTCCGAATCATGTTAGCAATTGCTGCATTTTATGATTATGAAATTTGGCAAATGGATGTCAAAACCGCATTCCTTAATGGATTTCTTAAAGAAGAGTTGTCTATGATGCAACCAGAAGGTTTTGTCGATCCTAAAGGTGCTAATAAAGTGTGCAAGCTCCAGCGATCCATTTATGGACTGGTGCAAGCTTCTCGGAGTTGGAATATACGCTTTGATAGTGTGACCAAGGCATATGGTTTTATACAGACTTTTGGAGAAGCCTGTATTTACAAGAAAGTGAGTGGGAGCTCTGTAGCATTTCTAATATTATATGTGGATGACATATTGCTGATTGGAAATGATATAGAATTTCTGGATAGCATAAACTTGAATAAGAATTTTTCAATGAAAGACCTCGGTGAAGCTGCTTATATATTGGGCATCAAGATCTATAGAGATAGATCAATACGCTTAATTGGATTTTCACAAAGCACATACCTTGATAAAGTTTTGAAGAAGTTCAAAATGGATCAGTCAAAGAAAGGGTTCTTGCCTGTGTTACAAGGTGTGAAGTTGAGTCAGACTCAATGGCCGACCACTACAGAAGATAGACAGAAAATGAAAGTCATTCCCTATGCCTCAACCATAGGATCTATCACGTATGCAATGTTGTGTACCAGACCTGATGTGTGTCTTGCTATAAGTTTAGCAGGGAGGTACCAAAGTAATACCTAGTGCATCGGGTCCAATGAAATCTTTTGTGACAATACTGGAGCAATAGCCTTGGCGAAGGAATCCAAATTTCATAAGAGAACCAAACACATCAAGAGACGCTTCAATTCCATCCGCGATCAAGTCAAGGAGGGAGACTTAGAGATTTGAAAAATACATATGGATCTGAATGTTGCAGACCCGTTGACTAAGCCTCTTCCACGAGCAAAACATGATCATCACCAAAACTCCATGGGTGTTAGAATCATTACCATGTAATATAGATTATTGACTCTAGTGCAAGTGGGAGACTGAAGGAAATATGCCCTAGAGGCAATAATAAAGTTGTTATTTGTATTTCCTTATATCATGATAAATGTTTATTATTCATGCTAGAATAGTATTAACCGGAAACTCAGTACATGTGTGAATACATAGAAAAAACAGAGTGTCCCTAGTATGCCTCTACTTAACTAGCTCGTTGATCAAAGATGGTTATGTTTCCTGACCATAGACATGTGTTGTCATTTGATGAACGGGATCACATCATTAGAGAATGATGTGATGGACAAGACCCATCCGTTAGCTTAGCATAATGATCGTTTTGTTTTATTGCTATTGCTTTCTTCATGACTTATACATGTTCCTCTGACTATGAGATTATGCAACTCCCGAATACCGAAGGAACACCTTGTGTGCTAAAAACGTCACAACGTAACTGGGTGATTATAAAGATGCTCTACAAGTGTCTCCAAAGGTGTTTGTTGGGTTGGTATAGATCAAGATTAGGATTTGTCACTCCGTGTATCGGAGAGGCATCTCTGGGTCCTCTCGGTAATGCACATCACTATAAGCCTTGCAAGCAATGTGAATAATGAGTTAGTTGCGGGATGGTGCATTACAGAATGAGTAAAGAGATTTGCCGGTAACGAGATTGAACTAGGTATGATGATACCGACGATCGAATCTCGGGCAAGTAACATACCGTTGGCAAAGGGAATAACGTATGTTGTTATGCGGTTTGACCGATAAAGATCTGTGTAGAATATGTAGGAGCCAATATGAGCATCCAGGTTCCGCTATTGGTTATTGACCGGAGATGTGTCTCGGTCATGTCTACAGAGTTCTCGAACCCGTAGGGTCCGCACGCTTAACGTTCGTTAACGATTTGTATCATGAGTTATGTGTTTTGGTGACTGAAGTTTGTTCGGAGTCCCAGATAAGATGACAGACATGACAAGGAGTCTTGAAATGGTCGAGAGGTAAAGATTCATATATTGGAAGGTTATATACAGACACCGAAATGGTTTCGAAGAAGATCAGGGATTTTTCGGAGTATCGGGAGGTTACCGGAACCCCCGGGAAAGTTAATGGGCCTCATGGGCCATGGTGGAGAAGAGGAGGCAGGCCACGGGAGGTGGCGCGCGCCTCCCCCTTGCCCAATCCGAATTGGACAAGGGGTGGGAGTGCGGCCCCCCTTTCCTTCTCCTCTCCCCCTTTCCCCTTTCCCCCGCTCCGTTGGAAGGAAGGGGGGCGAATCCTACTAGGAGTGGAGTCCTAGTAGGACTTCCCCCTTTGGCGCGCCTCCTCCTGGCCGCCGGCCTCCTCCCCCTCTCCTTTGTATACGGGGGCGGGGAGCACCCCAAAGGCACATCAATTGTTCTCTTAGCCATGTGCGGTGCCCCCTCCACAGTTTACTCCTTCGGTCATAGCGTCGTAGTGCTTAGGCAAAGCCCTGCGCGGATCACATCACCAACACCGTCACCATGTCATCGTGCTGACGGAACTCTCCCTCGACCCTCTACTGGATCAAGAGTTCGAGGGACGTCATCGAGCTGAACGTGTGCTGAACACGGAGGTGCCGTACTTTCGGTACTTGGATAGGTTGGATCGTGAAGATGTTCGACTACATCAACCTAACATAACACTTTCGCTTTCGGTCTACGAGGGTACGTGGACACACTCTCCCCTTCTCGTTGTTATGCATCTCCTAGATAGATCTTGCGTGATCGTAGGATTTTTTTTGAAATTGCATGCTACGTTCCCCAACATCATGATGTAACCTGAAGGAATTACAATGTATTGGGACGACAGGATATGTCTTGCGTCCATGGCGCTGCATCCTGCCCCTTGCAAGCAGGTATGGTTTACATTGGAATGGGAGAAGAGTCTTCACAAACAACACTTCACGGTGAGCCTTCTAGGGTTTTCTTATATGAAAATTTTCATGTGCGTCATTGCAGTGAGGTTCTTCTACCAAATGCATGTTTGGAAGGTGGGAAGATCTTATTAATTGAATATTTTGCATAGTTATTAATTACTTTTGGTTCTTCCAACCGATGGTTGATTGGTTAGCAATTATTTTATCAAAAAAGGAGGATAGGAATAGATTAAACTCTTACAAAGAAAAACATATTGCTCGATCCGGTTTCTCCGTATTACCATATTCAGATGGTATAGCAATCGAGGCTAGCAAAAAGCATGTTGGAAGTTCATGTCACTTTAGATTTTCCATCACCATGGGGCATAATTGTTTCGTTCAGTAAGAGCATCAAAAGTGTGTAGAGGCAACACTGTCTAACATGGGTCCCATGTGCTTGCCTCTAAGCTAAGTACAAAATTACACAATGTAGAGTCTGGTATAACCACTTTGCTTGTACCCCACCTGAACATAAAATAATTTACTTTTCATCAGCTACCCTCGTTGGACGGACATGGATGCTCCAATCCCCCTGTACATCGCAGGATGACAAGTAGGGCCAGGAAAATATTACTTTAAGAGAAAGCTTGGAGGCAAGCTCTTAGCTAAGAGGCATCGCTAGCCATTTTGGTTAAGAGGCTCCGGCGTGCAGTGTATAGCGTTGGTCTCTAATGGCTTAGAGGCAGCCTTAGAGGTAGAAAAATGCTACACGTGGATGCCTTAATGGAGATTGATCATGTACTAGAATTTATCAAGTGTTGCAAGTTTGTGTTCTCTTATTGATAACTTCTATGATTTCTGAGTTTTTTCTTGATTTTTCATCCATTTGCTTTGATTTATGAGCCATTATGTTGTTGCACACATTCAGATTGGTCAGATCGATGCCGGCTGCACGGGATAAACCTCCTGGCCAGGTTAGTGGCGTCAGCAAGGTGGACGACTACAATGGTGTGGAGGTGTGATCTATCAGGTATCCCACTCTGTTTGTGGTCAATTTTTTTGGTTCATGAATTGAAAACAAGCATGAAGAGGTGAAGATACTGGCATGAAGGAACCATGAGGTGAGAACAGACTGAGATGGAGATTAAGAAAATTGAGGTATATATACCACATAATCTATTGTTGAACAATTGGCCACTGTAATTATATATTAATGCAGCAGCTGCAAGCTTTATTTTTATTTAATATCTTTCATTGTGACAACCTCTAAGATTTCCGGCCATCTCTTTATAGGTCCTATAGGGAACTAATTTCTGATTTATTATTGTTGCCCCTTTTGCTTTTCTACTCATACACTATTGCTAATTTGGAGTAAAGTACAGTAAAAGTACTAACTTGGAGGTCTTTTTTACGTAGTTCAATTTCTTCATGCTTGCATTTGTCCTTGTTTCTCTTCTATTTCCATCACTGAGAAGTTATGATGTTGGTTTGGATGATATTCTGACATTGGTTGGGCTAGAGTTTATTGGAAAATATATATTGGAACTACCAGCTATGATGCTAGATGATGATAATGGTTTACTCCATTTGATGCGAGATGATCAAATCAGGGTGCTTGATCTACAAGGTTATGATTCTAGGTGATGAATATGATTCTTTTGAAGATAAAAGTACACCAGCTATTCACTCTTGACAATTAGAACACCAAGGATTAGTACACCAGCTATCCACAATAGCAAATATTTATTCAGTTTGATTTCAATTTGTTAGTGATATTATTGTTCGTACTTTTTGTTAGTTTGTGATGATTAGCGCCGATTTATGAGTTTTGTATTGAATTTTTTCATATTTCCCAGTCACCACAAGTTTGGTCTGGCCTATTGACTTTGCTTGTTTTCTGTTCAATCATCTCTTTAACTCATGCAGATTACACATATATTTTGTTTCATCTTCACATCAATTGCCAAGTCGATGCATATTCTTGTCCGAGCTAGACCAAACTGAATGTAGATGTTGAGTTTGATGATACTACAGCGGATTGATTATTGTCTCTTCATAGTCATTCAGGCATGTTTTTGAAAAGGAAAAAGAATCATGCAGGCGGATCCGAACATGACCGTGCTTCTCCATAGCCAACATACTTCATGTCGAGCACAATGTTGTCTTGGAATCTTGCAATGAAGTGATTATGGAACTAATTTCCTTGCTTGCGGACAAGCTTATCTGTCGAACTACTCTTCTCAGGACTTAATATGACACATTATAAGCCAATATGGTCAGATTTTTTTTGTTAAATCAAGGAATGTGATAGCTAATGATTTCACAACCCTTGGTACTAAAGCTTTGTGTTCTGGTGTGTTGCATGAGCACATTTTGACCTATGCATGACGACATCTTGATATTTCTTGTAATGTATTATTCTCTTGGCATTAAACATTGCTTTCCATTAAAATCTCAAGTTACTCCCATGACCCTCTCCGCTGGAGAAAATAATTAACTAGTGATCCCGTCTACTAGCGTCTTTTCTATACTACTAGTAGACAAGCAACTTTATCTCTCTTAAGGCCACCCCGCAAGTCTACCAAACCTGATAACTATCCTCAACTATCCCACCAAACCACATCTAACAATCGAGATTAATCTAATATGAAACTGTGATTGTTCCAAGAAATTAACAATGGTAGACGATTACTCTGCCAAATATGTGTTCAGCGGAAAACATAATCCGCTCTTCTCGGAGCAATCAAACCCCCATAGCCCTCTTCTCCCTGGCCTTCCTTCCATGTCCTCACACCCTCCCTAGGGTTGGATCGCCGCCGCGAACATACGGTAGGTGGATCGAGGGTAGCCTACGGTCGCCGGATCAAGGGCGCAACTCTCTTCTTCGACTGCCCCTGACGCCAACCCACCATATTGCGTTGGCTGGGATGACGATGGCCAGGACGGAAGTCATGCGTGCAGCACAGGAACGAGGAGCTTGACAAGGCCAAGCTGGGCGTCGAACCAGGCAAGGGGGCAGTCTACACTGATACGTCTCCAACATACCTATAATTTTTTATTGTTCCATGCTGTTTTATTATCAATCTTGGATGTTTTATAATCATTTTATATCATTTTTTGGTACTAACCTATTGACATAGTGCCAAGTGCCAGTTGCTATTTTTCCATGTTTTTTACATCGCAGGTAATCAATATCAAACAGAGTCCAAATGCCACGAAACTCCACGATGATTTTGTATGGGTCAGAAGGAAGACAATGGGCCCTGGTTGCACTTAGGGGGTGCCCCGAGGGGGGCACAACCCACCAGGGCGCGCCAGGAGGCCCAAGCGCGCCCTGGTGGGTTGTGCCCACCTCGGGTGCCCCCGGACCGCCTCTTTGCTCTATAAATACCACAATATTCCAGAAACCATAGAAGAAGCATCGAAATATTCATCCAGCCATCGCAGAGTCCAGAACCACCAGATCCAATCTAGACACCATCACGGAGGGGTTCACCACTTCCATTGGTGCCTCTCCGATGATGCGTGAGTAGTTGTTTATAGACCTTCAGGTCCGTAGTTAGTAGCTAGATGGCTTTCTCTCTCTCGCTGAATTCTCAATACAAAGGTCTCTTGGAGATCCATATGATGTAACTCTTTTGCGGTGTGTTTGTTGGGATCTGATGAACTTTGAGTTTATGATCAGTCATATCTTTTTATATCCATGAAAGTTATTTGAGTTTCTTTGATCTCTTATATGCATGATCTCTTATAGCCTCGTATTTCTTCTCCGATATTTGGGTTTTGTTTGGCCAACTTGATCTATTTATCTTGCAATGGGAAGAGGTGCCCGGTAGTGGGTTCGATCTTACGGTGCTCGATCCCAGTGATAGAAGGGGAACCGACACGTATGTATCGTTGCTACTAAGGATAAAAAGATGGGATCTATATCTACCGCCATATAGATAAACGGATCTTGTCTACATCATGTCATCGTTCTTGCATTACTTCATTTTTCCATGAACTTAATACACTAGATGCATGCAGGATAGCGGTCGATGTGTGGAGTAATAGTAGTAGATGCAGGTAGGAGTCGGTCTACTAATCTTGGACGTGATGCCTATGTAATGATCATTGCCTGGATATCGTCATGAGTATTTGAAGTTCTATCAATTGCCCAACAGTAATTTTTTTACCCACCGTTTGCTATGTTTCTCGAGAGAAGCCACTAGTGAAACATACGGCCCCCGGGTCTTTCTTTTCATATATTTGCCTTGCGATTTATTTTTCCTTTGCATTTTTATTCAGATCTATTAAACTAAAAATACAAAAATACCTTACTGCATTTTATCTTTATTTATTTTATTTTGCGTTCGATTTATCTATCTATTACAACTTTCTCCCGTCAACTTGCCAATTTCTGGCGCCGTTACCCGAAAGGGATTGACAACCCCTTTAACACGTTGGGTTGCGAGGTGTTGTTATTTGTGTGCAGGTGCTGTTTACGTTGTGTTGCTTGGTTCTCCTACTGGTTCGACACCTTGGTTTCATAACTGAGGGAAATACTCTACATCATCCCTCCCTCTCCGGGGAAATACCGACATAGTTCCAGCTGCCATCAAGGAGAAATTCTGGCGCCGTTGCCGGGGAGGATCTTCAACATAACCAGGTTCCTACTCACAAATCTCAACTCGTTACAATTTACATTATTTGCCGTTTGCCTCTCGTTTTCCCCTCCCCCACTTCACAAAAATTTGTCGTTTTATTCGCCCCTCTTTTTCGTTCGCCGTTTTCTCGTCAGATCTGTTTTTGTGTGCAATCTTGTTTGCTTGTGTTACCATGTGCCTTTTATTTGCTTGCATATTTGCTTGCTAAAAATCTATTGTTATGAATCCTCATCCACTTGCTAATATTTTCAAAAGATCCAATCATGTTGAACCAGTTGCTACTGATTTGAGTGCACTTGATTATCTCTATGAAGTTTTGCTTGAGATTCATGAATCTGAAAATTGTGATGAACAAATTTATGAAGTGATTCACGATAGATCCTTGAATGAAAAGCATGATTGCAATGATTTTACTATAAATTCTATTAATGTCAATTGTGCTAATAATATGCAAAACCCCATGCTTGGGGATGCTAATTTTGCTATGTCCACTACTTGTTGCAATGATCATGATTGGGGGTGGTTCTACGTATGATTTTGAAAATTTATTTAAGCCTCATGATGAATATGTTTGCAATAATATTAAAAGTGGGTTTGGAAGAGCGTCAACTTTAGGTAAAGGTAATCCCACTATTTTGGAAGAGTGTCAACTTTGCATGCATTTGTATCATGAAGAGAATATTTTATATGATAGTTATATTGTTGAATTTGATTATGATCCTGTTGGGGAACACAGTATTTCAAAAAATTTACCTACGATCACGCAAGATCTATCTATGTGATGCATAGCAACAAGCGGGGAGAGTGTGTCCACGTACCCTTGTAGACCGAAAGCGGAAGCGTTTAGTAACGCAGTTGATGTAGTCAAACGTCTTCGCGATCCAACCGATCAAGTAGCGAACGCACGGCACCTCCGCAATCTGCACACGTTCAGCTCGATGACGTCCCTCAAACTCTAGATCCAGCTGAGGCCGAGGGAGAGTTCCGTCAGCACGACGGCGTGGTGACAGTGATGATGAAGTTACCGGCGCATGGCTTTGCCTAAGCACTACGACGATATGACCGTGGTGTAAAACCGTGGAGGGGGGCACCGCACACGGCTAAAGATCTACTTGTGTGTCTTTGGGGTGCCCCCTGCCCCCGTATATAAAGGAGGGGAGGAGGAGGCCAGCCAACAAGGGGTGCGCAAGGGAGAGGGGAGTCCTACTAGGACTCCAGTCCTAGTAGGATTCGGCCCCACCCTTTTTTCCTTTCTATCAGAGGGGGAAAAGGGGAAGGAGAGGGAGTAGGAGAAGGAAAGGGGGGTGGCGCCCCCTTCCCAAGTCCAGTTCGGCCTCCTCCCTTGTGGGGGGCGCACCAGCCCCTTGTGGGCTGGTTAGCCTCCCTC